>NC_069499.1:597255483-597437983 GCF_027579735.1 Bombina bombina | reverse complement strand
GTGGGAGATCAGATCAAGGTGATATGTTTTCCACTCTACACCATATGCCTGAGCTTTGTAAAGAATGCCCGCCTACCCTGTGCTAGAATCCTGATGTATTTCACTCTCAGTATTGTGTTAATAACCATACATTTATTGTGCAATAACTTACCAATATCTTCTATTATTAATTTTGTTCTCTATGTACTAGTGAAATTTAGAACATAGGCCCCAATTATGTGCTAGAGATTTGCAGAAAATCACTTCCTACTGTAGCTTTCCTTAGAAACGTGTATCATTGTCTATAATGAACTGCTGACATGCAGAACATACCTTACCTTCTGTTCTTGAGATCTGAAGTCTATCTGCCTTAATTATTTGTGAAATATTTGCAAAACATCTGTACTAGAAAATCATCTCATGTCTTGCATTGCTTCTTATTGTGCTTAAACCAACCACTTAGTATCACTCAGATTGCCACTGATTGCTATGACCCTGTCAAAAAGGAGTATCTGACTCCAAGCACAAATATATACAGTATATAAATTGTTGATTCTACTAATTAATTCTAACCACATTCTCCCCCCATGGCAATAAACATGCTAAAAGAGACCAACTAATACACCCAACCAAGCTATGAGTACTACCCTCACCAGCTTTATCTTTACCACAGCATTTATCCTAACCACAAATTTCCCCACCACAATATACCCTTACCAACCTAGCCTTTAATTGCAAGAAATCCAAGATGAACCAACCTCAATATCCTTCCCCTCCCACAGTACACATTTCCCTTCTTCCTTCCACATCATATGCCAGGGACCTACAGTGGATTCTGAAGAAAATTGCACCATACCTTGTTTCTCTTTCTAATTATCTTTCTATTTTATGTTAGATTGTTTTCAAGAACCTGGCTCATCACCCTTATAACATGTACCCCGAGGGTATAGGCAGTGTAAGCTCTGAACTTCCTCATTTGACAGGTAAAACTCAGCTAGTTGTTATTGAGAGGTTTAGTACAGTTGACATAGATTAGTGTTAGTGGATATACTAATGATCTATTAGCCAGAATAATCATGATGATATCTATATTATTATGTATGGTACCTGTTGGCGTATAAGTTGTGTTGTAGAATGTTTTTGGAATATACTATAGTCTGTGTAAAATTTCAGAAGTTATTTGGGGATGATATTTTTAGGTAAATGACTGGTGCAAATGACTAGATCACAGTGTTGATTTGGGCAACCTGTTGTTTTATTTGGCAGTTATGTTTATATAAACTGTTATTATCCTAACCAGGGGAACAGCTCAAAGATCATCCAGTTTACCCCAAGGAATCAGTTACCTATATCTGGCATGTGACCCAACATGATGCACCCACCTCCAGTGACAGGCGTTGCCTCACTAGATTTTACTCAAGTTCACTTGACCCAAAAAGAGATCTTGCATCCGGGCTTATTGGACCTCTCCTCATCTGCAAAAAGCAGACATTAGACCAACGTGGAAATCAGGTAAATAAGGGCTAATTATATACTTTTCATCAACATACCTTCCAGCAGGTGTTGAACCCATCTGATAATAATATAAAATTCCATAGACGCAGACTCAGTATGATTTTCCTATAGATAAGGAAAGACAATGTGAGATAAACACATTATTCAGCTGGTGAATACCAGATAAAGCTCTAGATTCCAGTTTTCACTATTGTCTTTTAAAACAGGTTTCATGGTCAGATTATTATTTTTTAATGTTCAGAGCCATTAAAGTCACTACATTTAACAGAATTTGCTGCACTTTCCAGATGTGTTTGTGAATTGTTTTACATTCTATCCCCTGATATAAGACTTTAAAAGCCTGTTAAGCTTCACTAGAAAAAAAAATATTTTCAATATTATTAGGCAGCTTTAGATTGCTCATTGGACATTCAAAACCATTGAGAAATGTTTACCAAATGCTTAGTTCATATTTAAAAGGTAAAGTCTACTCCAGAATTTGTATTGTTTAAAAAGATAGATAGAAAGAATCCCTTTATTACCCATTCCCTAGTTTTGCATAAGCAACACAGTTATATTAATATACTTTTTACCTCTGTGATTACCTTGTATCTAAGCCTCTGCAGAATTCCCCCTTATTTAATCTCACCTTTTGCAGTCCTCACCTCCTGTTTCTCAACCTCCTACCCATCTAGATTGTAAGTTCCCACGGGAATATGGCCCTCAATTTCCCCTGCATTTGTTTGTTAAATTTTGTCCGGTGTCTTATATTGTATTGTATCACCGGTGTACTTCTATCTTTGTTCCCATGGACAGCGCTGCAGAATCTGTTGGTGCTTTATAAATAAAGAATAATAATAATAATAATTTCAGTTCTTTTGACAGACATGCATTTTATCCAATCAGGTCTGACTCCTGGGTAACTTCATGGGAGTGAGCACAATGTTATCTATATGGCACACATGAACTAGCGCTGTCTAGCATTAAAAAAACTGTAAAAATGCACTGAGATAAGAGGCGGCCTTCTAGGGCTTAGAAATTAGCATATGAGCCTACCTAGTTTTAGCTTTCGACAAAGAATAGCAAGAGAACAAACAAATTTGATGATAAAAGTACATTGGAAAGTTGTTTATGACATGCCCTATCTGAATCATGAAAGTTTAATTTTGACTACACTGTCCCTTTAAATAGAAGGGCTTTTCCAAAATGCAGAAAAAGGGTTGATAAGTGTAGACCTTAAGGAAAATGTTGTTAAGACAATATACAGATGGTTTTTAACACCCACAAGAACAGCTCATATGAACAAACAAGGAAGCACCTTATGTTACAGAGGATGCGGTGAAATAGGTACATATAGGCACATGTGGTGGGACTGCAAGGAAGTAGCGGGGATATGGAAGCAACTCTCTTCTTTCCTTAGTCGACTCTTAAATGAAGATATAGATCTTACAATCCAACATGCTCTCCTACATATTCATATGGGTAGACTCAACAAACATATCAATACATTTATAAGAATACTGTGCACAATTACGAGGATCTGCATAGCCAGACACTGGAAGATAGGTAGCCCAACCTGGACAGAAATTTACAATAAAATCCAATATACATACAACAGAGAGGTAGTCCAAATGGTATGGTACTATTGGATAACTAAATCAGAATAGGAGACATAAGACTAGTATGAGGAACAGGCTTAGATGGCTTAAATAGAGATAAATCTTTTATTAACTTTCTACACATACAACATAGCTTAAAGTATGATGTGTCGTCACCCCCCCCCCCTGTCCCCCCCCCTACCCCCACCCCACCCCTTGTTAATTGTTATACCTTACCCTTTCATTGATGTGAGGTAACTTCAACTGAAATCAAACAGTAACTTGGAAAATGGATAGAATTCCATTGTACGTTTTAACTTAGTGCATCAAAAGACTTTATGAGAAATAATCAAAAGCAAGCACTTTTTATTAATAATCGTTGTTTGATATGCAAGAAGATTTATAGATAATACATCATCATAGTTTACGGACTGCGGAGTGATGGTTCGAGCATGCCTCTGTTATGTTAACCAAATTATCAAGTGTATGTAATTAAGGTTTTGTAAGCCTGATCCCCGTAGATCCTGAAAATAGTGATGAATACGGTGGAAGGTATGTCTATCAATGTTTATGTTATTTTTTCCAATTCTTTTTGCAAAATAATAAAAAAATATTCAAACATAAATAGAAGGGCTTACTTCCTGGAAGAACAAAAAAAAATTACTACCTATTTTGTACAGTTATTGTCCTTATATTTTGGAATAGAAAATACAGAATATCTTATACTAAAATAAATGTACATATATAAAACCTGAGTAGACAGCAACAACAGTATAATTAGAAGTTGGTGCAAGGTATATGGGGAAAAAACATGATTTTGTCCCGATAATGAGTCTTATCCAGTGTGAGAACATAATATGTATCTGTAAATATAAACAGCCCAAGGCTGATAACTTTTGTAATGTGTTTTTCACCTGTAGGTTGTCACAAATAAAGAACGCCTCCTTGTGTTCTCTCTGTTTGACGAAAGCATCAGCTGGTATATTGAGAGAAACCTACAAAAGATTTATGGAAACATATCTGAAAACCATATCTTCAACAGAAATGCTGAAAAACTCAAGCCAATGCACAGTATGTACTCTATACTAGACAGTACTTAAACATTTACCAAACAAAAACTTCATGTAAATGGTGTAAACTGGGCTGAAAATCCGCACTAGTCCAGCTGGCTAATAAGAAATTTAGTATGTTCCCAACCTTACATCATTGGTTGATGTCATTACTTGTGTGTGCTAATAACTTTATATTTCCCTATAATGATATTTGATACAAAACAATCTGCTATAAATAATACCCCAAAATTCTTCTGTGTACTCACACACATTTAAGATAAAAGGGAGGGAACTTCAAAATGTTTTCACTTTACCGTTTACGCTTTGAAAGAAGGTCCCCTAAGGATGTTTTCTAATTGCTTAATGAGAAATTCATCATAGACTGCATTATTTTTGTCACAAATGTATCAGTGAAAACATTTAAATAGGAATAATTTTGAAGTATAAATAAATAGAAAAAAGGAAAACAAAATGTATAAGGTCAGATCATAAGTGGCTCGCTAATTGTTTCCCCACTTACGTGCAAACTTTGCTATAAGTAAGCTTTAAACACGGGCGGGTTAGCGTGCATATTACACATTAAAAGTAAAAAGTTTGTGCGCACGCAACTATGTTAACTTCTCCCCATAGATTTCAATGGAGTGTGCTGTTTAAAAACAAAACACTTATTGCTCTTGCGCTAACCCAAAACTCATTAAACCAACAACGCTATACGTGAAGGTAGTTATGAATATTTTACATTATAATGTTCTTCACATAAAAATATTCTGTATATATGATGATTTTTTTGGCAAAAATAGATATCTTTACCTACATGAATATACAGGAATAGATATATATACAGATATACATCGAAATATATATGTAAAAATACAAAGAACATTTTCTACTATCAAGCTCCATCCGGAGCTTGATAAATGGGCCCCTAGGTCTTCAGTTGCGCTAATCTGGTGAGCACAAATTATATTCGTGCTCAAGCACACCCATTTCAACCTGTAATAGGCCCGCTAGTTAGCGAGGTTGCAATATTGCTTTTCGTGACCGTACTTACATTAGCGCAACTCTTGTAATCTACCCCTATGTAGTTATTATTTCATGTTCTAAGTATGGTATATAGATCATAACCTGAATGGGACGTCTTCTGCAGTGTAACACTGAAATTATGAAATTAACATTAGTGCATCACTTGTTATCTAGCTCACAGTGTGTGTTTGTGTGTATGTGTATGTGTATGAGTGTATATGTGTGAGTGAGTATGTGTGTGTTTATGTGTGTGAGTGTGTATGTGTGTGTTTATGTGTGTGAGTGAGTATGTGTGTGTTTATGTGTGTGAGTGTGTATGTGTGTGTTTATGTGTGTGAGTGTATATGTGTGAGTGAGTATGTGTGTGTTTATGTGTGTGAGTGTGTATGTGTGTGTTTATGTGTGTGAGTGAGTATGTGTGTGTTTATGTGTGTGAGTGTGTATGTGTGTGTTTATGTGTGTGAGTGTATATGTGTGAGTGTGTATGTGTGTGTGTTTATGTGTGTGAGTGTGTATGTGTGTGTTTATGTGTGGGAGTGTATATGTGTGAGTGTGTATGTGTGTGTGTTTATGTGTGTGAGTGTGTATGTGTGTGTTTATGTGTGTGAGTGTGTATGTGTGTGTTTATGTGTGTGAGTGTATATGTGTGAGTGTGTATGTGTGTGTTTATGTGTGTGAGTGCGTATGTGTGAGTGAGTATGTGTGTGTTTATGTGTGTGAGTGTGTATGTGTGTGTTTATGTGTGTGAGTGTATATGTGTGAGTGAGTATGTGTGTGTTTATGTGTGTGAGTGTGTATGTGTGTGTTTATGTGTGTGAGTGTATATGTGTGAGTGAGTATGTGTGTGTTTATGTGTGTGAGTGTACACACACACAATATATATTATACATAGCTGTTATACACCCTATTAATTATTGTAGCACCCCCAAAACGCAAAGGTGTCAGCTCTCCCTTTAATTTGCAAGGTAGCGTCTTTTTTTGTCCACTGCTCTATGCAGAGCAAGGAGAGAAGGTACAGGAGGAAAAAGAGTTGGGGAGGGATGAAAGAATAGGTGAAGGTAAGAATAGGTAACAGAAGATAACATGACCCACAAATATACCTGCACTGCTGATATTTAGCTTTGTGGCCGCTTTTTGTACCCCCACATTTTGTGGTCTAGAACCTTCCCCTGTCCTGCTGCACCATTTGTGGTTTTCATATACCCCAGATCAGATGCATGCCCCTGAATCCACTGTAACAGCTACATTACCAGATGAGACATTGGGTCACATTTATAGCCCTACAACCTCCTTATATCTGCAACAGAAATCAGATCAGATGAATGGGCCTTGCGCCCCCCTTTATATCAGATATATGCCTAAATTAGATCAAACACATGGATTCATAAGCTCCCAAAATGCAACCTTTATGCCTAAGCTAGAACATGTGTTATATATATATCTCATATTAGATTATGCCACTGCAACAGCCCCTCAGCCAGACCTGCAAACCTTTACCCTTTGGCAGCACAGCTTCTAAGATTGTCTGTGATGGGGTAAGGACATTATGATATTACACGTGCACTGCCATGCAATGTAAGCCTCAAATAAGAGTTACGGAGGTGTGGGCTAAGTCTACGTGCTGAGGCTAGCATATTGACCCCTGATTGACAGACGGGAGCAGCAATTAGACTATACTAGCCTGATTTTTTTGCCTGTAGTTTCTAGGGTTGCCAGATGTCCACCACAAAAATACTGGACAATTTCTAGGTGATGATAGGTGGGGTCACAAAGTTTACGCTTGAGCAGAAGCACTAAATACTGCTCCTATTGTAATCTAGACCTGTAAGTGCAGCACAGCATACAAGCACTTGAAAGAAAGATTCTTACCGAAAAATAATTTGTTCAGAAGCTTAATTTTATCAAAGCAATGCCCAGCAGGGATATTTGTACAAAGGCTACTTCCTAGAAGATTTTGTTTTGCTAAAAAATGCATTCATGTTTCAAAACGATTGACTCATATTGTTTTCTTGTTTTTTTTTTTTAATTAATTATTAAAATATTGCCTTACAATGCCAACAAAAAGACTCCTAGCTCATTTTGTTTATAAAACATACAACAATCACTATTTCAAGATCAGACGCATCTTGAAAGGGTTATTGTGAGCAAAATGTTCGATTATAAAGTAAACAAATAGCATCTATAGTATTCATTTTTTTTTTTTTTTTGAAGATTTTTTGTGGCCATGGAATTTCTTTAGTAATTCTCACTGCAATCTATGGTCCCCTCTCAATCAATGGTAAAACATACAAATTAGGGAGTTGACATACAAAATTGAAATAATTACACACATACACATAATATGGGCTAGATAACAAGTGGGGCGCTAATTTCAGTGTTACACTGCAGACGACGTCCCATTCAGGTTATGATTTATATACCATACGTAGAACATTAAATAATATATAATATCGTTGGACTTTCATTATTTACTTTTCCTACTTTCCCTGTGAATTACAATATACCACTGCCGTAAACAGGCTGATTTTGTATTTTGCAAACTTAAAGTGACACTGTACACATTTTTAGAAGAGGGAGCTTAAATATGTATTTCACTTTTTTAATTGATGTAGGTGCGCTGTATAAATGTAATATTCAGGTAAGGTTGCAGAACAAAAAAATGTAGGAATATATTAGGCTGAGGAATTCCATAATGAACATACGGCATATTGTAGTGTGAGATTGTTATAACCGGTGGCTATATAGATGTTTGAAGGTGTAACATTTGCTAGTGAATGAGATGTAGTGTAAACATGAATATATAATGTGTAGATTAGAGACAACATGAATACTCTCCTTTTTACACATATTCTGGTCTCTTTTAGCTGTGAACGGTCTCATGGACTCTCTTCACCTCAGCCTGTGTCTGAATGAGGTCAACTTATGGCATCTTCTGAGTCTTGGACTGGACACAGAACTTTTGTCCATTTACTTTGGGGGTAACACATTCAGAACAGACTCAGGCTACCAAGACACATTAACCCTCTTCCCACAAAGTGGAGAGACCATAGAGATGGTTATAGAGATCGCAGGTAAGAAATATTATCCAAGGACCCTTGTGAAGTAACAAAGTGTAGTATGAATGGATGTGAATATGAAAGAAAAAATAATATGCCATGATTGTGCAATTAAAGGGACTTTCAAGTAGAATTTGAAATGCACAAATAGCCTTACACCCTCCCCCATCTATGGAACCACTAGCCTTGATTCTAGGAAGATAAAAAAAATGGTAACCTGCACTATACCCTAATCAAACATTAACAAAAACAATAGGTGCCCTTTCCTAACCCGTAAACATATATAGACATATATTAAAAAAAATGTAACAGAGCAAAAAGAATGCTAAAGATTATAACTGTCTGAAACACATTCAAGAAGAAATCAATAATACAGAGCAAATTAAACATTAAATCAATTTATAAAAACAATTAATATGTGTAATCAATAATAAAAAGAGTGCATGAAAGAAGCCTCCTATCACTTAAAATAAGAAGACCCAGAGAAAACAAAGTGTGGTGATCCAGAAACACCCAATCTCTTATGTTCCCTTATCTTCTGTATGTGAAAACCTAAAAAAAAAAAAAAAAAGAAAAGAAATCCTGTAACTTCTAAAAATATACACTCACAATATATGTTTGCCGATATATTACATCACATAGAGCAAGTTTTCTACAGGCTAACCTGGAACCTACCTAAGCACTCTGTTTTTTTACAGACGTTACCCACCACTTGGGTGTGAAATTAAAACTTCCTTTTATCATACTTAAAGGGACAGTAAAGTCATAATTATACATTCATGACAGAGCATACAATTATAAACAACTTTTCAATGTACTTCTATTATTAATTTTGCTTCCTTCTATTGTTATTCTTTACTGAAAGGTTTATCTAGGTAAGCTCAGGAGCAGCAAAGAACCTTGGTTCTAGCTGCTGATTGGTGGCTGCATATATATATATATATATATATATATATATATATATATATATATATATAGACTCCAGATAAGTGCACTCTCACTAGCCAACCCAAACTCAGACCAGGGTGCTTAACAAATTATTCAATCAGTCCAAAGATAAGCACTCACTGGATTTAAACACAACAAATCAGTTTATTCGGTGGTGACGTTTCGGGGCATTCACCCCTTCCTCAGACAACCCAAACTGTGATACAAACAGTGTTAAATAATGTAACAAACCCCTCCCCCATCACATATCAGCCAATCATAATACATCAAATTAAATTCAATCAATCAGAGATGTATATATATAAACATAGATCCAACTGTATAATACCAGTAAAAAATATATACTATTAGTAAACCACATGTGTGTAGTGTCAATAATTATTGTGTAATAAGTGTATAACAGTGACATATTATTGAGTATATATGGAGCGTGATCAGGATAAGCCTATGTCTTAATATGCCCTCTGTAGCACACGATGCTGACCTCATAACAGGCATAAGATTATTTTGATATAAAGGGGAGATACTACTTACTATTAAACAGTGAAGCTTGGAAAATCTACAAGCCGATATTCCCATCCGCCATTACCTATCACGCTAACCACAGCGTGGTCTAAGGAGGCGTGCTCACATCCGGGGTAACAGTGAGTCACTGCACTGCGCGTAGTATCCAAAGACACTGTTTATACGTTGCCATGGCAACACATCGTGACGCGGCTATATAAACCAAAGCGAGGCCATAATGTGTAAGCTCCCAGCATGTCACCATGGCAACCATACAAATATTCACACTGACTGATACACCCTGATCACTTAAGCATAAAGACTATGATTACAGTGTAGCGCTATTACCAACTCAGCATTTACGGTACTATCCATGTAGACAAATTACTGACCATATAACTCGGCCAATATAATGAATATTTAAAATACATCTGTGTGGTCTATATTAAGGCACGTAATGCATCTCAAGAGTAATTCAATATAAATCCAGTGAGGATCTGGATATGGAGAAATACTATATATTAATAACTGCCTGTCATTATTGGCTAGCAAGATTATATGTTGACCTAAGATGTCAATTCTGCTAGACATATCCCCGTGTATTAAAACTATCTACTTACAAGGGCTCTCAATACTAATAATATAGCATTGTATTGACACTACACACATGTGGTTTACTAATAGTATATATTTTTTACTGGTATTATACAGTTGGATCTATGTTTATATATATACATCTCTGATTGATTGAATTTAATTTGATGTATTATGATTGGCTGATATGTGATGGGGGAGGGGTTTGTTACATTATTTAACACTGTTTGTATCACAGTTTGGGTTGTCTGAGGAAGGGGTGAATGCCCCGAAACGTCACCACCGAATAAACTGATTTGTTGTGTTTAAATCCAGTGAGTGCTTATCTTTGGACTGATTGAATAATTTGTTAAGCACCCTGGTCTGAGTTTGGGTTGGCTAGTGAGAGTGCACTTATCTGGAGTCTGTGTTATACTGTGTAGCAGGATAGTACCGTAAATGCTGAGTTGGTAATAGCGCTACACTGTAATCATAGTCTTTATGCTTAAGTGATCAGGGTGTATCAGTCAGTGGGAATATTTGTATGGTTGCCATGGTGACATGCTGGGAGCTTACACATTATGGCCTCGCTTTGGTTTATATAGCCGCGTCACGATGTGTTGCCATGGCAACGTATAAACAGTGTCTTTGGATACTACGCGCAGTGCAGTGACTCACTGTTACCCCGGATGTGGTTTACTAATAGTATATATTTTTTACTGGTATTATACAGTTGGATCTATGTTTATATATATACATCTCTGATTGATTGAATTTAATTTGATGTATTATGATTGGCTGATATGTGATGGGGGAGGGGTTTTGTTTACATTATTTAACACTGTTTGTATCACAGTTTTGGGTTGTCCTGAGGAAGGGGTGAATGCCCCGAAACGTCACCACCGAATAAACTGATTTGTTGTGTTTAAATCCAGTGAGTGCTTATCTTTGGACTGATTGAAAAATTTGTTAAGCACCCTGGTCTGAGTTTGGGTTGGCTAGTGAGAGTGCACTTATCTGGAGTCTGTGTTATACTGTGTAGCAGGATAGTACCGTAAATGCTGAGTTGGTAATAGCGCTACACTGTAATCATAGTCTTTATGCTTAAGTGATCAGGGTGTATCAGTCAGTGGGAATATTTGTATGGTTGCCATGGTGACATGCTGGGAGCTTACACATTATGGCCTCGCTTTGGTTTATATAGCCGCGTCACGATGTGTTGCCATGGCAACGTATAAACAGTGTCTTTGGATACTACGCGCAGTGCAGTGACTCACTGTTTCCCCGGATGTGAGCACGCCTCCTTAGACCACGCTGTGGTTAGCGTGATAGGTAATGGCGGATGGGAATATCGGCTTGTAGATTTTCCAAGCTTCACTGTTTAATAGTAAGTAGTATCTCCCCTTTATATCAAAATAATCTTATGCCTGTTATGAGGTCAGCATCGTGTGCTACAGAGGGCATATTAAGACATAGGCTTATCCTGATCACGCTCCATATAAACTCAATAATATGTCACTGTTATACACTTATTACACAATAATTATTGACACTACACACATGTGGTTTACTAATAGTATATATTTTTTACTGGTATTATACAGTTGGATCTATGTTTATATATATACATCTCTGATTGATTGAATTTAATTTGATGTATTATGATTGGCTGATATGTGATGGGGGAGGGGTTTGTTACATTATTTAACACTGTTTGTATCACAGTTTGGGTTGTCTGAGGAAGGGGTGAATGCCCCGAAACGTCACCACCGAATAAACTGATTTGTTGTGTTCAAATCCAGTGAGTGCTTATCTTTGGACTGATTGAATAATTTGTTAAGCACCCTGGTCTGAGTTTGGGTTGGCTAGTGAGAGTGCACTTATCTGGAGTCTGTGTTATACTGTGTAGCAGGATAGTACCGTAAATGCTGAGTTGGTAATAGCGCTACACTGTAATCATAGTCTTTATGCTTAAGTGATCAGGGTGTATCAGTCAGTGTGAATATTTGTATGGTTGCCATGGTGACATGCTGGGAGCTTACACATTATGGCCTCACTTTGGTTTATATAGCCGCGTCACGATGTGTTGCCATGGCAACATATAAACAGTGTCTTTGGATACTACGCGCAGTGCAGTGACTCACTGTTACCCCGGATGTGAGCACGCCTCCTTAGACCACGCTGTGGTTAGCGTGATAGGTAATGGCGGATGGGAATATCGGCTTGTAGATTTTCCAAGCTTCACTGTTTAATAGTAAGTAGTATCTCCCCTTTATATCAAAATAATCTTATGCCTGTTATGAGGTCAGCATCGTGTGCTACAGAGGGCATATTAAGACATAGGCTTATCCTGATCACACTCCATATAAACTCAATAATATGTCACTGTTATACACTTATTACACAATAATTATTGACACTACACACATGTGGTTTACTAATAGTATATATTTTTTACTGGTATTATACAGTTGGATCTATGTTTATATATATACATCTCTGATTGATTGAATTTAATTTGATGTATTATGATTGGCTGATATGTGATGGGGGAGGGGTTTGTTACATTATTTAACACTGTTTGTATCACAGTTTGGGTTGTCTGAGGAAGGGGTGAATGCCCCGAAACGTCACCACCGAATAAACTGATTTGTTGTGTTTAAATCCAGTGAGTGCTTATCTTTGGACTGATTGAATAATTTGTTAAGCACCCTGGTCTGAGTTTGGGTTGGCTAGTGAGAGTGCACTTATCTGGAGTCTGTGTTATACTGTGTAGCAGGATAGTACCGTAAATGCTGAGTTGGTAATAGCGCTACACTGTAATCATAGTCTTTATGCTTAAGTGATCAGGGTGTATCAGTCAGTGTGAATATTTGTATGGTTGCCATGGTGACATGCTGGGAGCTTACACATTATGGCCTCGCTTTGGTTTATATAGCCGCGTCACGATGTGTTGCCATGGCAACGTATAAACAGTGTCTTTGGATACTACGCGCAGTGCAGTGACTCACTGTTACCCCGGATGTGAGCACGCCTCCTTAGACCACGCTGTGGTTAGCGTGATAGGTAATGGCGGATGGGAATATCGGCTTGTAGATTTTCCAAGCTTCACTGTTTAATAGTAAGTAGTATCTCCCCTTTATATCAAAATAATCTTATGCCTGTTATGAGGTCAGCATCGTGTGCTACAGAGGGCATATTAAGACATAGGCTTATCCTGATCACGCTCCATATAAACTCAATAATATTTCACTGTTATACACTTATTACACAATAATTATTGACACTACACACATGTGGTTTACTAATAGTATATATTTTTTACTGGTATTATACAGTTGGATCTATGTTTATATATATACATCTCTGAATGATTGAATTTAATTTGATGTATTATGATTGGCTGATATGTGATGGGGGAGGGGTTTGTTACATTATTTAACACTGTTTGTATCACAGCTTGGGTTGTCTGAGGAAGGGGTGAATGCCCCGAAACGTCACCACCGAATAAACTGATTTGTTGTGTTTAAATCCAGTGAGTGCTTATCTTTGGACTGATTATATATATATATATATATATATATATATATATATATATATATATATATATATATATATATATATATATACATTTTCATTGGCTCACAATTGTATTCATCTAGAAACCAATAGTGCATTGCTGCTCCTTCAACAAATGATACCAAGAAAATTAAACAAATTTGATAGAAGAAAACTGGAAAGATGTTTAAAATTGTATGTTCTACCTAAATGTTGGGTTTCATGTCCCTTTAATATATTCATTAAATATAAGTTAGCAGAAGTCCAAGATTACTGAAAACTAATAGTTAACAAGAAACTGACTAACATATCTATGGCCCTGGCCTGTAAAAAGCTGACTAGAAACTATTACCTTAACATCTTTATATACAAAAAAATATATTTTACCTAAAAAAAATTCAGCTCACCAGAATAAGTGTTCTGTGAGTGTGAAATGTTATCCTTCAGCTACCAACAGCTACATGTTAAGCAAAAAAGAAACATCAACAACCAACCAGCTTTATCAGTGCTTTGATCACATGAGTTTTCACTGAATTCCAGCAAGATTTCATAGTGAACTTCCTTAAAAGAACATAAAACACCATTTTTCTTTTCTTTCTTGATTCAGATAGAGCATGTGATTTTAAACAACGTTCTAATTTACTTCTTTTACCTAATTTGTTTTATTCTCTTGATATCCTTTGTTAAAAGGGATACCTAGGTAGACTCGGGAGCTGCTGATTGGTAGCTTCACATATATTCATCATGTTGTTGGCTCAAACAATGCATTCTGCTAGCTCCCAGTAGTGCATTTCTGCTTATTCAACAATAAATAACAAGAGAATGAAGCAAATTAGATAATATAAATAAATTGTAAAGTTGCTTAAAATTGCATCCTCTGGTGCCTATTTATCATTGCGTCAATCTTGACGCATTCGCTGGAGTCAATACGCTCGCCAGACATCGCTGCCGCAAATCTACATACGACGCCCTTATTTATTAAAAAGTCTGTAAAAAACACACGCGTCATGTACGGAGCGATGAGCATCGTACTGTTGATAAAAAAAAGTCATCAATGTCGAGGATATTCTGTTTTTTCCAACTTTATTTATACCATTTCATTACTGTCCATGAACAAGTACATTTCTCTAAAGCTAATCTTTTATTTTTCATGTTAATTTCTAAGAAATAGCTAGATTTATACCTCAACAAACAATATCTCATAGAAAGTTATTTTCTATGTATTTGTTATACCAAAAACTGATATATATTCCAATTAAAGTAATGTGTAATTTGTATTTCTATAAATCATGATATACCTATCTCATGTTATTTTGTTTTTTAAAAATGATTATTAATGCTAGAAGTTTCTACATCTTTGCACATACTAGTAATATTTATGTGATGTCAAAAATCTTTTGCAAATATATTTACATGTCCTTAAATCCTTTTTTTGTTCTTAACATGTTGTCCTTCATATCTCTGTGTTTATTTAATTCCACTAATTTGTTGCACTAGTAGATATAGGATAGAAATTAAATAAATACATTACTACTTATGAGATTATGTTACATCTTTGTATCTTATTACAAGGCAAGGGGACAATATTATTGCTCTAAATTTGGTGTGAAAAATTGCTCCAAACTTGGTGCGAAGTATTGCTCCAAACTTGGTGCACTAGTAGATATAGAGATAAAAAATGAAGTACAATAACATAATATAGCTAACTTCCTTTTTTTTGATAAATCTATTTGCACCATGTTTAAGGCATGTGCCACTTCGCACCAAATTTGCCGTAATACTCATATATGTATTTATTTGCAATGGATATTTTAAGAGCTGGGCCAGTTTCTCTCTGCACGCTGTGTAACCCCTCTGATTGCAGTCTAGTTTTAAACAACCACTCCCTACACAGTTGTTATAAAATGGGCTGGCATAAAGATGACATTTCATTAATGAAAATTAAATTCAAAAGGAATTAAAACACTGAAAATAGCATGACAGTAAGAGATGATTTTGAATTTCTTTAAACAACATTATAAACCTAATAAAAATAATCACACAACACAGAATATATAATTAAACTAAGTTAAATGAACAAAAAACATTTGCTAAACAGCATTTAAACCTAATAAAATAATCACACAACACAGGACTTCTCTTGCATTTTTCTGCAAACAGTTCTTTCTATGCATTCCAATCTGGGACTGATTTATAGACAGGAAGATCTTGTTCCCTTTGAAATCTGCTCGATAGCTCAGGTCTGGTTAAACTGATTAATTTCAAGCTTGCTTGGCTTTGCTGCAACACAAGGCGACAGCTCCACCTACTGGCTATTTTATATAAATGCACTGCTTCTCAATGCTTTTCAATAGCAATCACATGACTGAAAAATAGGTTGTTATTCTGAAATGGTGTAACTTGAACCGTTGTAAAACGAGGGCCACCTGTACTAATTTCACATATACATACTTTCAAAGTATAATACACAATGTTACAAATGGCACTTACAAGTTATGATGAGTAATCAATGACACAAGTATCGAGCAATTTGATTTGTTAGTGATAGTATAAATGTATATTTAAATCAGATTGGCTGATGTCATAAATCATGTGATTATGCATTTCCCAATCAAACGTTGTGAGAACTTTCACTAGTTTGTGGTTGTGCGAAGTGGAGAGTAGGGCTTTGTATTACATGCCTTAACATGGTGCAAATAGATTTTATCAAAAAAAAAAAAAAAAAAAAGGAAGTTAGCTATATTATGTTATGTATTTCATTTTTATCTTTTATACTTCACACCAAGTTTGGAGCAATAATATGTCCCCTTTCTTTGTAATGAGAGACTTGAAACAAAGGAAAAAATTCTGGCACCCCAGTAAGATTCAATTTCTTTATTGCGATAAGTCCATTACACTGGTACTAAGCTGAAACATACATCTCTAGTGCCTGAGTCATAGATGCTGCCTTCAAATTATAAACACAGGTGTATTTAAGAGCATAATCAGTTGCCCATTGGTCAAACTCAAAGCACATAAGTCACCTGATAAAAAACCGTATTAACACAATGGCCCCTATTTAACAAAGGTCTTGCGGACCTGATCCGACAGTGCGGATAAGGTCCGCAAGACCTCGCTGAATGCGGAGAGCAATACACTCTCCGTATTCAGCATTGCACCAGCAGCTCACAAAGGGAAAAGAAAAAACAAACAAACAAAAAAACAACAAAAACAAACATAAAAACAGATATACAAATACCACAAACTGGCGTTATGGGCATATTTAATTAAGCTTATAGATTAAAAGTTATAGTAGCTTACGGCCAAATGTGTATATATATATATATATATATATATATATATATATACATACACATAGCCACATATACGCTACCCTTAAATATACAGCTATTGCCATTCATGCCTATGTGCATTAAAAACCTGTTAATGTTTGAATGTTTCTAAATCATGCTATCCAACTTTTCTTGCTAAAATATTTCCAAAATGTATTTGACCATCCCTTAATACAGTTAAATTGATCGTTTGTGATATTTTTCCTGCACTTAAGAGTCTGTTTCTGCTAAATAAGACAATGCAAGTGTTCCCCCTTGTGGGGTTTCTTTGTAATGAGAGACTAAGATGTAACATAATCCATAAGTAGTAATGTATTTCATTTTTATCTCTATATCTACTAGTGCACCAAATTTGGAGCAATATTTCACACCAAATTTGGAGCAATACTTCACACCAAATTTGGAGCAATAATATTATTTGATTTAGAAAGAGTATACAATTTTAATAAAGTTTCTAATATACTTTTATTATCTAATATGCTTCATTGTCTTGCAGCATCGAACATAACCTTTCTGTGTTTTCAGACTCCCATTGATCTCTATGGTATTCACAGCCTCAAGGGTGGCGGTTTGAACGATAGGTACGCTGCGTCGGAAATTGATGCGAGTGTACCTGTTGAATGTTTGATAAATTGGGAAAAGGGTCAAATAGAGTCGAATGTGAATTCGAAACATCTGAAATGACACAAGCATCGTTCTGCGTCGGATTGAGATTGCGGGAGTGTATATTACATCACACGTTTCAACATTTCACGATCTTGACGATTTGTTAACAGCATATTATTAGTTGAAGCTTTGATAAATCTACCCCTCTATCTGAATCATGAAAGAAAAATGTGGGGTTTCATGAGTTTTTAAATTAAGGATGGAAATAACATCCTCAGTTTAAAGTTTACCCAGAACTAGCATCCTGATTGCATGCTTAAAGCATCTTTATAACTGTAAGTGGCTACTGCGGAAATTTTGAGGTAAAATATCTTCTTTTTCTAAATATAGATGTTCAGTTGGTATTTTCCAGTCAGCTTTTTACAGCTACGCTGCATTACTTTCAAGTGCTTCAACAATAGGGTATCATTCCCTTTTAACCCAATTTTTATCCCGCTCACTAATGTATTTAATCGGTGATATGTATAAGATTAGAAAAAGAGAGGGAAACCTTCTTCTTTAGATATTGGAAAGGCTAATTTCAATATATATATAATTTTATAAATACACTATCACAAACAAAAATTGCCATTTCAATCTCTCAAAGCATTATTGATAAAAATAAAAATACAAAATTCGTTCCTAAACTTGGCAATACATTTTAAACAATTAAGCCACTGTTTTAAAGTTGATTATTGACCCATGTAGCGGATGTTCTATCTAACACATATTTTTGAAAATACTTGGAATGACATTAAAAACAAACAAATGAAAAATGCTTTGACCATTAAAGGGACAGTATACTATAAAATTATTTTTCCCTTAATGTGTTTCCAATTACTTTTTTTTGCCAGCTGCAGAGTATAATGTATGAGATTTACTTTTTAAGGTCTATTTGTGTATATGAATTAGCTGATTTTGTGTTTTGAAGCCACAACCTAATAAAATGGGTTGAGCTTGTAGGTGTAATCAGATCTCATTACTTTATCAAATTGTGTAAATATACCTGCTTCTTTATCTTATATCTGTCCATAAACCAATCACCAATACTTGGAGAGAACAATGGGAAATTAACATTTTATTACCCTATATCTTCTATAACCCACTGGGAGTGTAATTTCTTCTAATGGCTGTGTTAACACAGTTTGGCCTCAAGGCCAAAAACTTTCAGGATGGGTGGGGATACCACAGGCTAAATAAACTATTTCAAATGTCAATATAAGGTTAATGTAAATACTTGTAAACAATTTAATACACTCCAGCAGGTAAAGTGGATCATTGGGAACAAATTAAAGGGGAGAACATTTTTGAGTAAACTGTCCCTTTAAGCAATAAAATACTCAACGGATAAAAACATTTATAACAACATTAAAACATTTCAGCATAATATAAAATAAGGTGGTGGAAATATAAGGGTAAGGATTACGTAAAAAAAACATACTATATGAAAAATACCATATAGCATGTGGCACATAGGTGTCTTTTTTTATTCACATTATTATATTTGTTTTAAAGATTAAGATCAACCAAATTAAACAAATCTAGAGAGTCAATGTGAAAAGTAAATCAGCAATTTATTATAATATTATGTATCCACTGATCTGAGTATATCACCTCTATATTAACATGTTATTGCATATTTCTTCTAGAAATAGTAGATAATGAAGAAAAATATTGTATTTTTTATTTCAAAAGATACATTTGGTTAATTAGAGAGGTTGCAATTATCTCTTCATTCATGCTTTCAGGAGTAAGGGTTCTAAACTCATAAACAAATTCACCGTCTTTAGTTAGGAGAGAGAGCTCACATTATTTAAAGTTGGAAATCTTCTACTTACATTATACAAAAAAAACGCCACCTGAATCATCTCTAAATGCGCATGACGAAGAACACATGGCACCTTTTACACTCACCCTTTAGTTGGATATTGTACCCTCTTGTTACAAAAACCACTAGAAACCTAAATAGCAGCACTATCAGGGTCTATATAGGAGGTGCGCTAATATAAATCGAAAATGTGAGCGTATGTAAAATCAATTGTCAAGCCTAATAGTATTTAGGGCATAGATTAAGACCATATGACATAAACTGTTAAGTGAATAGATAAAATTAATAATAATATGAAAACCTAAATAGCAAAAAATATATTAAATATGCATAATAAAGTCCCAAATCAGAAAAGTAAATATAAATATATATATAAGTCCATATGAACCATAGACCAGATCCCACGATGTACAGCAGCTCTCTCCAAAATGGCAGGAAGAAAATACAGTCCTAGAAGACAAAAAACGAGAGGCGCTCTTGGTGCAGCAAGTTCCAAACAGGGGCAAACTATGAATACACAATATGTACCATGTACTCACAAGCAAAGTTGCACAAGCAGTGCAATATCGTGCAGGCCGAAACTTCTGAGCCGTTCGGCTGACTCACAATGGCTGAAGCAGGTGGTATCCAAAATGAGGCTCCAATCCTGATACTCGTCACCTCTCAGGAACGCCAACAGGAACCGATCAGCGCTGTAGATATCTGGCACTCGGCTAAGAGCCCAACCAGGCGTTTCAATCCAACAACAACAGAAGATAATAACAGGTCCAGAGCAAGACTTAAAATAACATATACACTTTATTAAAACATATAAAAGTGTTGCTTAGCAACGCGTTTCTCGGCTGAATGCCGTTTCATCAGGCTATGGACCTGTTATTATCTCCTGTTGTTGTTGGAGTGAAAAGCCTGGTTGGGCTCTTAGCCGAGTGCCAGATATCTACAGCGCTGATCGGTTCCTGTTGGCGTTCCTGAGAGCTGACGAGTATCAGGATTGGAGCCTCATTTTGGATACCATCTGCTTCAGCCATTGTGAGTCAGCCGAACGGCTCAGAAGTTTCGGCCTGCACGATATTGCACTGCTTGTGCAACTTTGCTTGTGAGTACATGGTACATATTGTGTAGTCATAGTTTGCCCCTGTTTGGAACTTGCTGCACCAAGAGCGCCTCTCGTTTTTTGTCTTCTAGGACTGTATTTTTTTACCCTCTTGTTACACCAATGCCTCCACAAGACTGAGCCAGATATAGATGAAAAGCCCCTCCAACAGGAACTTCACATTGCCAAGGCTCACTCTCTGCAACACTACCAAGCAACATCTAACTTTGTCCATAATTATCTCAACAATTCTACTGGTCTTGTAGTTAACCCGACTATCCAGATTGAGTGGGCATCTTCTGCGCTACCATCGTCAGGCCTAGACACAGCTATCTCACACATGGTCTCTACATTTACTTATGCTCTCCCTGCCTGCAGTACAATTGGCTTCTTATGATATAGAAACACAGATCCTAAGACTAAGCAATCTCAATATTTCAGTATGGCTCCTGATACAATCTAAGGCTAAGCCTTCTTCCACAGCAGTATTTGTAGGATCTGCTAACTCTACAGTTAGGATGGCATGCCTACTCTCTGCAACTCACTACCATGAAGTTACATCTCCTCAATATTTTACGGAGACTTGTAAGAATCCAAATGACATATTTATACTGTCTTACATGCCTTATGAGAGATCATACAGCCAGAGGGAATTAGCATTACAATGTTACTTACTTTCACTACTAGACTGTGTGATTATATTTGCTTAAAGGGACAGTTCACCCAAAAATTTTCTCCCATTTATATTGTTCCCAATGATCTATTTTACCTGCTGGAGTGTACTAAATTGTTTACAAGTAGCTACTTTAACCCTATTTTGGCATTTTTAATTTTATTGAATAGCCTAAGTAAACACAACCACAGAATAAATTACACTCCCAGTGAGGTAAAGTATAGTTATGTAATAAAATGATAATTTCCCATTGTTCTCTCTATGTATTGAGCTTTAGTCTTCCAGACAAATATAAGATAAGGAAGCAAGTGTGTGTACAAAAAGTTATAACATAATGAGATCTGATATTACCTGAAGCTTAACCCATTGTAATAGGCTGTGGTTTAAAAGCACAAAACCAGCTACTTCATATACACAAATAAACCTGAAAATGCAATTAATCATACATGTTATACTCTGCACCAGTCATTGAAAATACATTAATATTAAAAACAAAATTTATGCTTACTTAATAAATTTATTTCCGGATATGGTGAGTCCACGGCTTGAGTAATTACTGTTGGGAATATCAATCCTGGCCAGCAGGAGGAGGCAAAGGGCACCACAGCAAACTGTTAAGTATCACTCCCTTACCCACAACCCCCAGTCATTCGACCGAAGGGAAGGGAAGTCTAGAATGGGGATGAAAGCTCCCTCTTTTTTGGGAACCACAAAAAGGTTGGAGTAGAACCCGAGACCCTGTTCCTGCACTGGAACTGGAACTATCACTCCCAGGGAGGAACGCCTCTCTCTTAATCTGGTCTGCATATAATCTTGAGAGAAGGAATATGCCTTTAGGAGGAAAATTCTTGAATTCCAATTTGTAACCCTGGGATACTATGTCCACAGTCCAGGGATCTGGGACATCTCGTATCCAGGCTTGAGAGAACTGAGAAAGTCTGCCCTCCACCTGATCTGATCCCGGATCAAGGGCAAACCCTTCATGCTGATTTGGAATCAGCTGCAGGTTTCTTTGATTGTTTCAGAGGAGAAATGTAAGGATATATGTAAGCGCCTATAAGATCTTTTTAGATTGAAATATTTTTTATTGAACAATTGGTACAATACACATTCTAGATCAATAGCAGATACCATAAATAAATCACAACTGTAAAGCCTCTATTACACATTTCTCATCATTGTACTGCATTTTACAAATCAACATTTTCTTTAGCCAGTCTTCACTGTGTATTACGAGTTGAAGCTCCAGTAGAAACATGAGTCCAATTGTTACAATTTTTAAAGGTCTAACAATGTTTAACAATAAACCTAAATACCCTATATAACCATAATGCCAGCTCGCTTCATCCTTTAATTTGTTGTATTATCAATAAACAGTTCTTATGAAGTCTCCACATCTTAAACATCCACAGAGCCCACTGAGTACTCTAATTTGCAGTGTCTACCGCTGCTCTTAATCTACTGTTTCTTTCTCCCTTGCTTGGTAGCTTATCCTATATGTGTTTTTCATTAAGGATCCAATAAAACCAGACTCTATTGAAAGATTCCACCTCGTCTTGTATGTATGCTGCAGTCTCGCATAAGCTAAACATACTTCTAATTCTCCCTAGCACTTCCATTCTCTCCGGGATTCCGACCTTCCAGTATTTTGCTATCGATATACGAGTCACTGTACACACAATTCTAATGAATTTATTTATAGGTGCATTGAATCTTGGATCCTCACCATTCAGCAAGGCCTGCATGGGCGTCAATGTAACCTGTTCCTCCAATATAGTGGTTATAATCTTAGAAAGGTCGTGCCATACTTTTCGTACCCCCGGGCACTCCCACCACATATGAAAATATGTACCTAGCTGTGTGCACCCTCTATAGCATTGCCTGGAACCTCCCCTCACCATGTGTGCTGTCTTTAAAGGGGTTAAATACCAACGAAATGTTGTCTTGATGTTGTTCTCCCTCAAATCAGCTCCTAGCAAGCCCTTACTGGAGTTTAGAAAAATCTGGTTCCAAGTCTTTAGGTCATATGTTACATCTAAGTCCGCTTCCCAATGTAGGGCAGTCTGTGGCTTTGAAATTATGTGTGTTTCCTGTATGAATAAATATAAGTGGGAAACCGCACTTTTCTGTCTGTTTACTGCACTGCACAGTTTCTCAAAAATATTTTTGGCCTTGGCCTCCCTGTCCATCCTGTTATATAGCGTGATAGCTGAGGCTATCTGTAGATATACAAACCACTGCAGAGGCAGAGGTCTAAGTTTGTCCTGTAATTGGTTGTAAGTCAAAATCTTCCCATTGATTAAAAAGTCTGCTATACGGTAAAGGTCCTTGTGTGCCCACTTGTCTATCAGTTTATGCAATTCTCCTGAGATTATACACTTTAATGGTCTTATGAAAGAGTTAGTTGGCAATAGTGTTCCATTCCTATTGGTTGCTGCTAGCTGCCTGATAGCTATTTTAGTGATCGGGTTTTGGAAGCTTCCGGGTCTCCCTCTAGGTTCTTTACCCCATAATATATCATCTGGGCCATCATAACCCCCAATGAGGGCCTCCAACTGGGGCCATACTACATCCTCCTGTTTCCTCCCCAAGAGAGAATTTTGGGCTAGTCTAGCTGCTGTGTAATAATCCATCAAGTTAGGAAGTCCCACCCCTCCCAATTGGCGGTGTCTGGTGAGAGTATCCCGAGATATCCTCGCGTGTCTAGATCCCCTAAGGAATTTATGTAAGTCTGTCTGGAGGGTCTTCAAGTCAGATTTATCTATCTTTATAGGCAGGGAGCGAAATAAGTATAGGATTCTTGGGAGAATGTTCATCTTAATTGACGAGAATCTCCCATACCATGAAAAGTTATGCTTCTTCCACTTCTGCAGATCAGATCTAATTGATTTAAACATAGGAATATAATTAGCTCTATATAATTGGTTAGATTGTGCTGTCAATCTGATCCCCAAATACTTTATGTCATCTTTCACCCATTTGAAGTCAAAGTTTGTTTCTATGAGTTTGATAGTGTGTTTTGGTAGACCTATTGAGAGCGCCTCACATTTGTCTAAGTTTATTTTATATCCTGAAATGGAGGAGAACTGTTGTAAAGTTTTATAAATGTTGGGAAGCGAAATGAGTGGCTTGGTAACTGTTAATAACACATCATCTGCGAACAGAGTGATCTTATGTTGAAATTGTTGTATTTGCATGCCTGAGATGTCTGGGGAATTTCTTATGTTTGCAGCTAGTGGCTCGATACATATCGCAAAGAGAAGGGGCGACAGGGGGGGCAGCCCTGCCTGGTGCCATTAAGAATGTTAAAAGTATTGGACTGGTGTCCTATAGCTCTGATATATGCTGTGGGTGTGGAGTATAAACCTCTCAGTGCTGTCATAAATGACCCAGTGAACCCCATCCCTGTCAAAACTGTATCCATGTACGCCCAGTCCACCCTATCGAACGCCTTCTCCGCATCCAAGGACAGGACCAGAGAAGGCGTTCGCTCATGGTACAAATAATCCATAACCGTAATCATTCGTCTAATATTGTCTGGAGCCTCTCTGTTTTTTATGAACCCTACCTGGTCCGGGTGCACAATAGAGGGTAGGATATGTTTTAAGCGGTTAGCCAGGATTTTAGTGACAATTTTCATATCTTGGTTTATTAGAGATATGGGTCTGTAGCTTGAACAAAGTGCTGCGTTTCTACCCTTTTTTGGTATTACAATAATTTTGGCTTGTAAGAGGTCAGCAGATATGGGTTGGCCTTCTAGAATATGGTTGGCAAATTTAACTATATGTGGAACCAGGGTCTGTCTGAAGAGTCTATAATATTCCCCTGGGAATCCATCAGGACCCGGGGCCTTGCCTGGTTTGAGCTCTTTTATAGCTGCCACCACTTCAGCTTGTGTGATTTTTGTATTTAATTTGTCTTGGTCTTCTGTGGTCAAGTGTGGAAGGTTAGCCAAGTCCAAGAACTCCTTAAGCATATTTTGTGTTTGTGCGTTATGTTGGACCTTTTCCCCATCATACAGGTTTCTATAGTATTCTGCAAACGTGTCCACAATTTCTTGTGGGTGAGATGTAAAACTTCCTGTTCCTGTCTGAATTCTCGGAATAGATACTGATTGATATTCATCTCTAATTTTTTTGGCTAAATACCTGTCAGGCTTATTTGCGTATATGAAATAGTTGGCTTTAAGCCTTTGGGCTGCCCTAATAGAGTTATTATTCAATAGAGCATGCAAATCTGTTTTTTTCCGTTGTAGGGTCTGTAAAATGAGTCGTGAGTTGGTCCGTTTGTGTTCCTTTTCTAAAGAGTCAATATCCCGTTGTAACCCCAAGTATCTATTGTCGGTCTCTTTCTTGTGAATGGCTTTCTCTTTGATTAACAGACCTCGAAACACCGATTTGTGCGCTGCCCAAACCGAGATCGGGTTCACCGTAGAATCAGTATTGATTCTCCAGTAGTCACTCATTGCTTTTAGAAGTTTGTCTTTAGTGTTGGGATATTTTAGACAGGTCGGGTCAAACGTCCATGTCCTAGTCCTACCTGGGTCAATAATGGAACCGAAAAATAGTTGTGTGATGGAATGGTCCGACCAGACACATGTATGTATATTAGCCTTGCGTAGTGTAGGCTGCATTATTTGGCTAGTAAAGATATAGTCAATTTTTGTGTAGCATTTGTGTGCTGAGGAGTAGTATGTAGTGTCTGTTGTGTCCCCGTATAGTGTGACCCAGCTGTCTTGTAGCCCATGCGGTGAAAGTAAGTCGTCAATTTTTGCAGCTATTACTTTTTGTCTTGATTTTTTCTTTGATATAGTTTCTATCGTGGACTTCCTCAACGCTGCCAGATCTATATTGAAATCCCCTGCTAATACTATTCTCGATCTAGACCAGTTGGTCAATAAATCGGAGATGTGTCTAAAAAATGGTTCCTGCTGCTCATTTGGGGCATAAATATTACATAGGATTATTTCTGTACCCTGTATGTTGCCCCTTACTAAAATATATCGACCTTCTTTGTCTTTCATTGTTTCCCTGTGCTCAAAATTTAAAGATGAGTGAATCAAAATAGATACCCCTTTAGTCTTAGTATCAGAAGTAGCATGGAAGTGTTGTGTATATTCTTTGGACCAGTACCTAGGAATCTGTGTATTCAAAAAGTGTGTCTCCTGTAAAAACAAAATATCGGCTTTAAGCCTCTTGTATTGTGTCAGTGCAGTCTTCCTCTTTATATCTGAGTTGAGGCCTCTCACATTATGAGTTATCAGATTAACTCCAGGGAAGTCTCGTGATGTAGTCATGATAATGTATCACCCCAATCATACAACCAATCCTGATTCATAAGCTCTCCCTCTCTACCTGATTGCTTTAGTGTATCATAATTCTTACCATCCTGTAAGACCCCAACAACAAGCTCCTGATTTCCAACTCTAGTGAGACTCTGGGTGTGGCTATTACCTTGTATGAAGCGAAACTGGCATAGTTCAAAACATTTAAAGAGCATAAATAACTTTGGTTTTCCCTGTAGAACGGAACAGAAAAAACAACATAAAATACATAACATGAAGTATATATTAAGCATTAACATAATTTATAGGAGATGATACTAGGTTTCTCATAGCATTATCTCAATTCTCTATAGGTGGTATGATATATCAGAAAAGATTTAGCCCATACTTATAACCTTTATGTTAACAGTCTCAAACCCTTGGCCATCATAATATATCAATGTCACATGTAGCCTCCGCGACACTGCCGAGACAATGTCTAGGAGGAAATCTTACCAGTCTCTCACATTCGTTATATCTTGAGGTAAGCATAGTTCAAGGGTGAGATCAGGGTTTAAATCTCTTGTTATTTACTTTTGTCCAAGTGGATTTCTTGTTTGTTTGCTTTAGTGCTTGTGTCCCTGTGTTCTCCTCAGGGTCAGGATCAAATGGTATGTCCGGTGTTTCTATACCAAAGCTTCTGCAAACCTCCGGTATCTCTTGGGTAGTCCTAATCGTGGTCACCTTGCCGTCTTTAAGTATATTAAGGGCAAAAGGAAAGCCCCAGCGGTAGGGAATTTGATGTTTTCTAAGCAGTGATGTTAATGGCCTTAATCTCCCCCGTCGTTGAAGTGTTCTCACACACAGGTCCTGGAAAAACTGTACAACATTCCCTTGGTATTTGAACGTAGGATTTTTGCGAGATGCTTTTAAGATTTTTTCCTTATCAGTAAATTTGAGAAATTTGATGATCACATCTCTTGGTGGCATATCTTTTTGTGGCCTGGCCCGGAGCGCTCTGTGGGCTCTCTCAATTTGATAGTCCGTGTCATCTGTAGCCATTGTGATAGCCTTGAAAAGACCCTGTAGATAGGGGAGAAGGTCTGGTGTATTGATGGATTCTGGTACGCCCTTTATGCGCAGATTCGATCTTCTGTTGCGATTTTCTACATCTTCCATCTTGTCCTGAAGATCAGCTATTTGTTGTTGCTGGAAGGCGACCGTTTGTGACATAACACAGACATTCTCCTCTAAATCTCCTCTGTCATTCTCCAAGGCGTCTACCCTATTTCCAATTTCTAGTATATCGTTTTTAATTTCTGATAAGCTGCTGGTTACTGTGGCGTGGAGACCATCAATTTTGTCCCACAGTTTCTCAAAATTCATTGCAATGTCTTGTTTAGAGACTAATAGGGTTAAATCAGCCTTAGTTGCGGGCGTCTGAGCATCCAGAGATTTACAGTGCTCAGATTCCAAATCAGAGTCCCCCTCTGTCTCCATACTTGTAGTTTCTATTTGTTTGCTAGGTATATTGGATCTCAGGAATGTATCCATGGAGGTTATTTTACTACTTTTCTCAGGTTTCTGAGCTCTTCTGGAAGACATTTTAAGTTTAATAGTGGCTATTGTCTATCCTGGTCTCTGTACAATCCTATGAGCAGCAGTAGTGTGTGGAAAGTGCTTCGTGGTGTATCTCAGCAATCTTCAGTGTGAGTATCGCCTTTGTTGGGTAGGAGATGGGGCGAGTGCTCAGAGGGCATGTGAGGCTAAAGCTTAATGTGTGCTTCTAGAGTTCTGTGGGTTCACAGTGTTATCAGCTCTGCAAGAGGTATCTTTTATGGTAAGTACATAGTCCTTTAGGGGTTCGCTCAAATTAGCCACATTCAGTATAGTTACCGCTTGGGGTATCAGTCATTCATACATTCAACATATTAGGGCAAGACCTATATTGTATATTCACCTCCGTAGCAGCCATGTGCGTTTAGAAATCTAGCGCGTCTTGCTTGTTTGGCATCGCAGCCATTATAGCTCTCTGTTATTCCTCCATTACCCCGCAACTGAGTAACCCTCACCAGTGCCATACAATGTCAATTCTGCCACCTTTGCTTCAATAATGCTCACCCTTCAGCGTACACCAGCTACAAGTCCATTTGTACTCCTCTCCGAAACTGCGTGGCGCAACCAAGATGGCGCCCGCTGCATTTGCTTCCAACTCCTTTCAGGTTCTAAAGTTGCTGCACGAAGTTGCGATAACCGGAGCTTTCAAAAAAACATCCAGGACATTTCTCTGTCGCTTACTCTGTACTTTGTTTGCCTTTTGTCATTCCACCTTAGGGCATTAACCACCTTTTTAGTGTATCATACTCCGGAGCTCCGGTCTCACACAACCATTGCTGTGCGCTGCTAGGCTCCGCCCCCCTATAAGATCTTTTTATAATGGCTTCTTTAATATAATTTATTTTAATTTTTGTTTTATTTTTTGGGTAAATGTAGTATCCTTAAAGTTACTAAGGTTAGAAGGTCCAAAAGTTTAGTAATATGAATAATTAAAAACTATAAGTAATATATAATTGTTTATTAAAAAATTAATTATTAATTCATAAAAGATTGAAATTTAGAAAAAAGAATAATACACACAGACAATGCTAAAATAATAAATCTCCCTATTGGTACCAATATAGTAGCTAATCTAATAGTAAAATTAATGTAAAAAAACTCTTAAAATATAATCCTGTTTGTAAAAGCAATAGCAATCAGTAGTAAATTTGAATAATAACAGTCTGTTTTTAGACATACATTTCTAATGTTCTTAAGAGTAATCCTCTCCTGTTGGCATTATCTCTTAAGTCTGTGCACAAAGTTTTTCATAATTACCACAATATGCCCTCAGGCAAAGTGAGATGTATCCTCCAGTTATCCGTTTGAGTTACCTTGTAACACCTTTTAAACAGAATGTTTCCAAGAAAAGACACTCCTTTTGTTCAAAGCAGTTTAAGATCCGAAAAAGATTGCAAACAAAATCCGCTGCCGATACTCGTCTGTTGCAGGAGACGCCAAACACTCCTGTGTCGGTTCCTTTGACACGCCCACAAATGCGGGAAATGACATCAGCGGTTAAGTTCCTGATGTCCTTAGCAGCGTTAGTGTATCATCAGTGTATCATCCGTGTATTGGCAACGCGTTTCAGCTCCCTAGAGCCTTTGTCAAACCAGGGAGCTGTAAAGCTGGTCATGTGACCGTTATGTTGTTTGACTTTCAAATTACTGCTTCAACACAGAGAGGCACTAAAAATAGCTTCCTGGTACACTGAGTACCAGAAATAACTGTTCTTGAAGTCCCACTTGAAGGATCCATCCGGAGCCAGAGAAGTCATCATCCAGGCGGCAAGAAGTCTTCATCCGGACGGCCTCTTCCATCTTCATCCAGCCGGAGAAGTCTTCATCCAGACGGCATCTTCTATCTTCATCCATCTGGCGCAGAGCGGGTCCATCCTGAAGACATCCGGCATATAGCATCCTCTTCATAAGGTCGCTGCTGTAAACTGGAACTTCAATGCAAGTGACGTCATCCAAGATGGCATCCCTTGCATTCCTATTGGCTGAAAGATTTCAATAGGATTAGAGCTGCTAAAATCCTATTGTCTGTTCCAATGAGCCAATAGGATTAGAGCTGCTAAAATCCTATTGGCTGTTCCAATCAGTGTTAGTTTATTTTAAGGTTTTTTTTGGGTGGGTTTTATTTTTAGATTAGGGTCTGGCATGTATAAGAGCTAAATGCCCTTTTAAGGGCAATGCCCATACAAATGCCCTTTTCAGGGCAATGGGGAGTTTAGGTTAGTTTTTTTATTTGGGGGGGTTGGTTGGTTGGGTGTGGGTTTTACTGTTGTGGGGTGTTAATTTTTTTTTACAGGTAAAAGAGCTGATTTCTTTGGAGCAATGCCCCACAAAAGGCCCTTTTAAGGGCCATTGGTAGTTTATTGTAGGCTAGGGTTTTTTTGTTTTATTTTGGTGGGCTTTTTTATTTTGATTAGGTGTAATTCTTTTTTATTTATGATAATGTGGTTTTTTTATTCGTAATTTAGTGTTTGTTTGTTTTTTGTAACTTAGTGTTTGTTTTTTTCTGTAATTTAGTACTTTTAATAACGTTTAATAGTATATTTAATTAATTTGAGTAGGGTTAGGTTTTTTAATATGTAATTTATTTTATTTAATTGATAGTTTAATTTTATTGTAGGATAATAGTTAGGGTAGGTTAATTAATAGTTTAAAATAGTTTATTTTAATTCTACAGTTAAGTTTTAATTTATTTGAAGATAGGGATGTTGTCATTTTAATTTAAAGTTAGCGGCTTGTTAGGTTTAGGGGTTAATAGCTTAATTTAGTTTTTGGCAATGTGGGGGGCTGACGGTTTAGGGGTTAATAGGTTAAGTTAGTGGTAGTTATGTGGGAGGCCAGAGGTTTAGGGATTAATAGGTTTAACTAATAAGGTATACCAAAGCGCCAACTATACGAAGGCTGGGTCTGGACCTAATGCAATATTATCAAACGATTACAATAAACAATTTATTGAGTACACAAATAAGTTAAAAACATGGATCCATGTATAAACAATCAAATTTATACAACAATAATAGCTAAATGAATAGTTAAAACAAATAGTTATGTAACAGATATAGCATTTAAAATTGTGCAAACATTGCTCTTAAAAATATTCATAAAAAATTCCAAATTTAGTATAAGGCTCACAACAGAAATTCAACTTTGTGTTTACCATATACACATACACAGATTTGTACAGCAATAATAGCTAAATGAATAGTTAAAACAAATAGTTAAATAGCAGATATGGCATTTAAAATTGTGCAAACAATGCTCTTAAAAAATATTCCTAAAAAATTCCAAATTAAGTATAAGGCTCACAACAGAAATTCAACTTTGTGTTTACCACATACACATAATAGGTGAAATATAATAGTCAGTTATATAATATTATCTAACCAATAATGTTCTCGATTCTATGCAATACTAAATATTGCCAATAGTGACTAATGTGTAGGGCTCTGAGTAAGACCTTTAACTGTGTGTTTACCACATACGCATTGTCAAGTAAAAAATATTGTGACAGCAATAAGCCAATGTAAAGAATGTGTATCAAAAAAGTTGTGTGCAAAAATTAGTGTACAAAAGATATTAATGGTCAAAAAATAGGTTGATCTTCAAAAAACGTGAAATAAGAACAAAGATTGTGAAAAATGAAAAACCAAAAATTTACAAAAACATTGTGGTGTGTTCCAATAGTAACTTATATAAATGTAAATAATAGTCCAAAAAATAGTCCAACAGTGAAAACTTAATAGAAAAAATAATCCAACAATAAATTATAATAAGTAGTGTGTCTCTTTAAGAAAAAACAATAATCCTTAAAGTGTTGTGAATCCTAACAGCAATAGTGATAGTGATTTTCCAAGTATTTTATACTGAATAGCAGTGTCAGTACTTGCTAGCCGTTTTCCAACCCAAAATTCTATCTTCTTGGCAAATATTTTGTTATAATCCCTGGATGATCCTTCTGTAAAAGAAAGATATGATGGTGTAGATTGTTTTTAGATCAATAGAAAACGAAATTGTGCTTACCAGTCAACGCGTTTCGGTCACAAAGAGACCTTTATCAAGACTCTTGATAAAGGTCTCTTTGTGACCGAAACGCGTCGACTGGTAAGCACAATTTCATTTTCTATTGATCTAAAAACAATCTACACCATCATATCTTTCTTTTACAGAAGGATCATCCAGGGATTATAACAAAATATTTGCCAAGAAGATAGAATTTTGGGTTGGAAAACGGCTAGCAAGTACTGACACTGCTATTCAGTATAAAATACTTGGAAAATCACTATCACTATTGCTGTTAGGATTCACAACACTTTAAGGATTATTGTTTTTTCTTAAAGAGACACACTACTTATTATAATTTATTGTTGGATTATTTTTTCTATTAAGTTTTCACAGTTGGACTATTTTTTGGACTATTATTTACATTTATATAAGTTACTATTGGAACACACCACAATGTTTTTGTAAATTTTTGGTTTTTCATTTTTCACAATCTTTGTTCTTAATTCACGTTTTTTGAAGATCAACCTATTTTTTGACCATTAATATCTTTTGTACACTAATTTTTGCACACAACGTTTTTGATACACATTCTTTACATTGGCTTATTGCTGTCACAATATTTTTTACTTGACAATGCGTATGTGGTAAACACACAGTTAAAGGTCTTACTCAGAGCCCTACACATTAGTCACTATTGGCAATATTTAGTATTGCATAGAATCAAGAACATTATTGGTTAGATAATATTATATAACTGACTAATATATTTCACCTATTATGTGTATGTGGTAAACACAAAGTTGAATTTCTGTTGTGAGCCTTATACTTAATTTGGAATTTTTTAGGAATATTTTTTAAGAGCATTGTTTGCACAATTTTAAATGCCATATCTGCTATTTAACTATTTGTTTTAACTATTCATTTAGCTATTATTGCTGTACAAATCTGTGTATGTGTATATGGTAAACACAAAGTTGAATTTCTGTTGTGAGCCTTATACTAAATTTGGAATTTTTTATGAATATTTTTAAGAGCAATGTTTGCACAATTTTAAATGCTATATCCGTTACATAACTATTTGTTTTAACTATTCATTTAGCTATTATTGTTGTATAAATTTGATTGTTTATACATGGATCCATGTTTTTAACTTATTTGTGTACTCAATAAATTGTTTATTGTAATCGTTTGACAATATTGCATTAGGTCCAGACCCAGCCTTCGTATAGTTGGCGCTTTGGTATACCTTATTAGTTTCATCTTTCCATTTTGACAACTAGGTGTCAAATTATCAAAGCCAGAGGTCTTATTTAGTAGGCGCTAGGTGTACTCCACTATCAGGATTAATAGGTTTATTTAGTGGCGGCTGTGTTGGGGAGCAGCGGAATAGGGGTTAATACATTTTATTTAGGTTGCGGCGATGTCGGGGCTTCAGATTAGGGGTGTGTAGACTCTGGGTTTATGTTAGGGTGTTAGGTGTAAACGTAACTTGTTTTCAACCATAGAAATCAATGGGATATCTGGTAGCATTGAACATAAGCTTTCGCTGCTTTTAGACTTCCATTAATTTCTATGGCATCCGCGGCCTCCAGGGTGGCGGATTGAAAACCAGGTACGCTGGGCGGAATAGCCGTGAGCGTACCTGTTAAAAGTTTGATAACTGGGAAAAGGTGTCAAATAGAGCCGAATGTGTATTCGGAACATCTGTAATGACGTAAGCATCGATCTGTGTCGGATTGAGACTGGTGGATCGTATGTTACGTCACAAATTTCAACATTTGCCAGTCTGTAGGCTTTGATAACTAGATCGGATCAATCTCGCAACAATTACGCTGTGGAATTCCGGCATATTTGCGGTTGAGGCTTTGATAAATATCCCCCTAAGTGTGCTTCAAATCAAGAAGAGGTGTTTTTACTAGTAAAGAAAAAATAAATAACTATAATGTAGTCTTATAATATCTAAGTAGTTATTTAGTGGCATTCTTAAGTTATGATGTCCCTACCATGATGCTTTATGGTGATTACTAGCGCTATCGAACAAAGGCAGCAAAGATAGCCTTCTTGGTAAATATGAGCAAAGAAGGCTGTGAAAAATGGTCTTCATTGTTTTTTTTTATAATTTATTCAAAAAATACACAAAAATACTCTGCTCTCATCTCAAACAATTGCAAACACAACACAGGTTTATCCAAAAAAATAAAATTGTTAAATATATGTGTGCCATAATTGTTGGCACCCTTTTAGTCAATACTTGCTACTTCCCTTTGCCAAGATACCAGCTCTGAGTCTTCTCCTATAATGCCTATTGAGGTTGGAGAATACATGGCAAGGGTTCTGAGACCATTCCTCCATAGAGTATCTCTCTAGATACTTCAAATTTTGAGGTCAACGCTGGTGGACTTTCCTCTTCAGTTCAACCCACATGTTTTCTATCTGGTTAAAGTCAGGGGACTGGCAAGGCTATGGTAGGACCTTAATTTTGTGTTCAGTAAACCATTTTTGTGTTGATTTTGAAGTATGTTTTGGATCATTGTCCTGCTGGAAGATCCAACCATGGCTCATTTTAAGCTTTCTGGCAAAGGCAGTAAGGTGTTCATTTAATATCTGTTGATATTTGATAGAGTCCCTAATGCCATGTATCCTAACAAAATGTCCAGGTCCACTGGCAGAAAAACAGCCCCAAAACATTAAAGATACATCATCATATTTAAAGGGACATAAAACAGGTTGAGATCTGTGCATATTCTAAAGGGCTAATTAATGAAAAAATGTTTGCATAAAAAATTGTTTACAAATTTCTGTATTTTAAAATAATTTTAAAATATTTTTTTTAAAATAAGCAAAATTAATTACATAGATTAGCTGCCTGGAGCAGTCAACTCCACCCCTCTTATCACTGTTTAGATCCAGGCATTGTATTTCAACTGAGTTCACAGCTTCTAGGCTTGCTCCAGCAGATAATCCCTATTCACTTTTGCATTCTACCAAAAGAACAATAGATATAGATACAGCCATAGAAGGAAATGTGTGGGGGGAGTTAGAGCTTTACAATTCAGAAACTAAAAAGAAAGGGTTAATGGTGAGGCACTGTAGTATAAATTTGTAGGTAAAGTAATTAAAATACATATTATTATATTTTTTCTCTATTCCAACTTGTTTTATGTCCCTTTAACAGAGGGCATGAGGTACTTTTCCATATGGCTACCTCTCTGTGTGTGCCAAACCCAAATCTGGTGTTTATTGCCCAAAATCTCTATTTTGGATTCATCTGACCATAGAACCCGATCTCATTTGAAGTTCCAGTAGTGTCTGGCAAACTGAAGAAGCTTGAGTTTGTTTTTGCATGAGAATAGAGGCTTTTTTTTATTCAAACCCTTCCAAACAATTTGTGGTGATGTAGGTGGCATTGGATTGTAGTTTTGGAGACTTTCTGACCCCAAGATGCAACTAACTTCTGCAATTCTTCATCTGTGATCCTTGAAGATACTTTGGCCACTCGAAACATCCTCTTCACAGTGCATTGAGACCATATAGACACATGTCCCCTTCCAGGTTGATTCATAGGGGCATATTTATCAAGGTCTGGCGGACCTGATCCGACACTGCGGATCAGGTCCACCAGACCTTGCTGAATACGGCGAGCAATACGCTCACCGTATTCAGCATTGCATCAGCAGCTCACAAGAGCTGCTGGTGCAACGCCGCCCCCTGCAGACTCACGGCCAATGGGCCGCCAGCAGGGGGGTGTCAATCAACCTGATCATACTCAATCGGGTTGTATTGTGGCGATGTCTGTCCGCCTGCTCAGAGCAGGCAGACAGGTTATGGAGCAGCGGTCTTTGTGACCGCTGCTTCATAACTGCTGTTTCTGGCAAGTCTGAAGACTCGCCAGGAACAGGGGCCATCAAGCTCCATACAGAGCTTGATAAATACAGCCCATAACATTTCCAGTTGAGTGGAACATCTTAATTATTGCCCTGATGGTGGAAATTGGCATTTTCAATGCTTTTGCTATTTTCTTATAGTCACTTCCAATTTTGTGAAGCTTGACAACCTTTTGCTGCACATCTCAGATATATTCCTTGGTCTTACCCATTGTGATGAATGACTAAGGGAATCTGGCCTATGTATTACCTCATATTTATACGCCTGTGAAACATTAATTCATGGTTGAACAATTTCCTGTTTCTAGTCACCCAGGTGTACTAACATTTTTTAAATATACTTCAAATATATTATTTCTTATATGAATTCATTGGGGTGCCACCAATAATTGTGCCATTTATTTGAGTATTTTTTCAATAAAAGCTCAAAAGGTTAAACAATAAAGTCAATTTTTCACAGCCTTCTTTGCTCATATTTACCATGGGTGGCAATATTAGTGGAGAGCACTGTATTTAGGTCATAGAGTCTTTCTTTGTACATTTTATATTTTAGACCATGTACCATTTTAGCAGCCCTCCTTTGGACAGTTTCTAGTTTATTTATATCCTTCTGGAGATATGGTCTCAAGAACTGTACACAGTATTCCAGATGAGGCCTAACTAATGATCTGTAAAGTGGCATAAGAACCTTGCTATTTCTGCTACTCATTTGAATACACTCCATTTATTGAAACCCTTTTGCCTTCTACCCTGCATTCTACACACTTAAAAAACTTAGCATCTACTCTAAGTAAAGACATTTTGTGAATAGGTTTGTTGTGTGGGACAGTGTCAAAAGTTTTGATAAAGTTTAGATATGCAACATATATAACGTCTCCCTGGTCTATTCATTTAGTTATATGGTCAAAGAAATCAATTAGATTAGTCTGACATGACCTTCCAGCAGTGAAACAATGCTGTCCTTTGTCTTCTAAGTTGGTTGCCTCAAGGTAAGACACAAGTCTTTCCTTTAAAAGAGATTTTATTACTTTCCCTGCAATTGAAGTGAAATTTACTGGCCTACAGTAAGCAGAATCTTCCCTAATACCCTTTTTATGTGGAGGGACTACATTGGCAATTTTCCAGTCTTTTGGAACAACTCCTGAAACCAGTGACTGATTAAATAAAACAGCTAATGGAGTAGCTATCACAGATCGAAGTTCTCTTAGAACCCTTGGATGAATATTATCTGAACACACAGACTTATTTAATTTTATTTTTTATAAAGTCGTTGAAACCTCTTCCTCTGTAAAAAGAAAAGTGCTACTCACATTATTTAAAGTAACGCCCCTTAATAGAATTTCACTATCTTTACAATCTGTTGAAAAGACTGAACAAAAGTAACCATTTAGACAGTTTGCTATTTGATTATCTCCTTCCACTACTCTGTCATCAGTCTTGAGTCTTATTATCCCTTCGTTAGTTTTTCTCTTTTCACTGATATATTTAAAGAAGGATTTGTCACCATTTTTTATAGACATGTGCACGGTTAAAAAATTCGGTTCGTTTTCGGTTCGGATCGATTCGGACTTTTCGAATTTCGGTTCGGATCGAATCGGATTCAGCAAAATCTGAATGAATTCGTTTCGGATTTATTCGGATTCAAATAAATTCGTTTCGGATTTATTCGGATCCGAATAAATTCATTTCGGATTTATTCGGATTCGGCTGAATTCGGTTCTATTCGGTTCCGAAATTCGGTATGTTTTAGTACACTAACACCCATTTAGTACACTAAGTCACTAACACCCATAAACTACCTATGAACCACTAAACCGAGGCCCCCCACATCGCAAACCCTATAATAACATTATTTAACCCCTAATCTGCCGATCGGATATCGCCGCCACCTACATTATAACTATTAACCCCTAATCTGCTGTCCCTAACACCGCCGACCCCTACATTATAGTTATTAACCCCTAATCTGCCCCCCCCAACGTCGCCGCAATCTAACTACAAGTATTAACCCCTAATCTGCCGACCCGATATCGCCGCCGCCTACATTATAGATATTAACCCCTAATCTGCTGTCCCTAACACCGCCAACCCCTACATTATAGTTATTAACCCCTAATCTGCCCCCCCAACGTCGCCGCAATCTAACTACAAGTATTAACCCCTAAGGCTGAAAAAAACCTAACACCGCAGCCCCATTGTTTCCTATGGGGAAACACTAAGTCTGCACCTAACACCCTAACATGTACCCCGAGTCTCTAAACACCCCTAATCTGACACTTATTAACCCCTAATCTGCCGCCCCCGCTATCGCTGACACCTGCATTATCTTATTAACCCCTAATCTGCCGACCGAATATCGCCGCCACCTACATTATAGCTATGAACCCCTAATCTGCTGTCCCTAACATCGCCGACCCCTACATTATAGTTATTAACCCCTAATCTGCCCCCCCCCCAACGTCGCCGCAATCTAACTACAAGTATTAACCCCTAATCTGCCGACCCGATATCGCCGCCACCTACATTATAGCTATTAACCCCTAATCTGCTGTACCTAACATCGCCGACCCCTACATTATAGTTATTAACCCCTAATCTGCCCCCCCCAACGTCGCCGCAATCTAACTACAAGTATTAACCCCTAATCTGCCGACCTGATATCGCCGCAACCTAAAATTATAGCTATTAACCCCTAATCTGCAGTACCTAACATCGCCGACCCCTACATTATAGTTATTAACCCCTAATCTGCCCCCCCCAATGTCGCCGAAAACCTAACTACAAGTATTAACCCCTAATCTGCCGACCGCAAATCGCCGCCACTATAATAAATGTATTAACCCCTAAACCGCCGCACTCCCGCCTCGCAAATACTATAATACATTTTATTAACCCCTAATCTGCCCTCCCTAACATCGCCGCCACCTACCTACAATTATTAACCCCTAATCTCCCACCCCCAACGTCGCCGCTACTATAATAAGGTTATTAACCCCTAAACCTAAGTCTAACCCTAACACTAACACCCCCTAACTTAAATATAATTTAAATAAAACGAAATAAATTTACTATAGTTAAATAAAAGAATCCTATTTAAAACTAAATACTTACCTGTAAAATAAACCCTAATATAGCTGCAATATAACTAATAGTTACATTGTAGCTATTTTAGCATTTATATTTATTTTACAGGCAACTTTGTATTTATTTTAACTAGGTACAATAGTTATTAAATAGTTATTAACGATTTAATAACTACCTAGCTAAAATAAATACAAATTTACCTGTAAAATAAATCCTAACCTAAGCTACAATTACACCTAACACTACACTATCATTAAATTAATTAAATAAATGAATCCTATTTAAAACTAAATACTTACCTGTAAAATAAACCCTAATATAGCTGCAATATAACTAATAGTTACATTGTAGCTATTTTAGCATTTATATTTATTTTACAGGCAACTTTGTATTTATTTTAACTAGGTACAATAGCTATTAAATAGTTATTGACTAATTAATAGCTACCTAGTTAAAATAATTACAAAATTACCTGTAAAATAAATCCTAACCTAAGTTACAATTAAACCTAACACTACACTATCATTAAATAAATTAACTACAAGTACCTAAAATTATCTACAATTAAATAAACTAAACTAAAGTACAAAAAAAACAAAACACTAAATTACAAAAAAACAAACACTAAATTACAAAAAATAAAAAAATATTACAAGAATTTTAAACTAATTACAGCTAATCTAAACCCCCTAATAAAATAACAAAGCCCCCCAAAATAAAAAAAATGCCCTACCCTATACTAAATTACAAAAGTTAACAGCTCTATTACCTTACCAGCCCTTAAAAGGGCCTTTTGCGGGGGCATGCCCCAAAGAAAACAGCTCTTTTGCCTGTAAAAAAACACACAATACCCCTCCCCCACATTACAACCCACCACCCACATACCCCTAATCTAACCCAAACCCCCCTTAAATAAACCTAACACTACCCCCTGAAGATCTCCCTACCTTGAGTCGTGTTCAGCCAGCCGGGCCGAAGTCTTCATCCGATGGGGCAGAAGAGGACATCCAGACCGGCAGAAGTCTTCATCCAAGCGGGGCAAGAAGAGGTCTTCCATCCATCAGAAAAGTACCAAAAAACAAACAAACACTAAATTACCAAAAATAATAAAATATTACAATAATTTCAAACTAATTACACCTAATCTAAGCCCCCTACTAGCTATTAATATAGCTACAATATAACTAATAGTTACATTGTAGCTATTTTAGGATTTATATTTATTTTACAGGCAACTTTGTATTTATTTTAACTAGGTACAATAGTTATTAAATAGTTAATAAATATTTAATAACTACCTAGCTAAAATAAATACAAATTTACCTGTAAAATAAATCCTAACCTAAGTTACAATTACACCTAACACTACACTATCATTAAATTAAATAAATTAATCCTATATAAAACTAAATACTTACCTGTAAAATAAACCCTAATATAGCTGCAATATAACTAATAGTTACATTGTAGCTATTTTAGGATTTATATTTATTTTACAGGCAACTTTGTATTTATTTTAACTAGGTACAATAGCTATTAAATAGTTATTGACTATTTAATAGCTACCTAGTTAAAATAATTACAAAATTACCTGTAAAATAAATCCTAACCTAAGTTACAATTAAACCTAACACTACACTATCATTAAATAAATTAACTACAAGTACCTACAATTAAATACAATTAAATAAACTAAACTAAAGTACAAAAACCCCCCCACTAAATTACAAAAAATAAAAAAATATTACAAGAATTTTAAACTAATTACACCTAATCTAAGCCCCCTAATAAAATAACAAAGCCCCCCAAAATAAAAAAATGCCCTACCCTATACTAAATTACAAAAGTTAACAGCTCTATTACCTTACCAGCCCTTAAAAGGGCCTTTTGCGGGGCATGCCCCAAAGAAAACAGCTCTTTTGCCTGTAAAAAAAAATCACAATACCCCCCCCCCACATTACAACCCACCACCCACATACCCCTACTCTAACCCAAACCCCCCTTAAATAAACCTAACACTACCCCCCTGAAGATCTCCCTACCTTGAGTCGTGTTCACCCAGCCGGGCCGAAGTCTTCATCCGATGGGGCAGAAGAGGACATCCAGACCGGCAGAAGTCTTCATCCAAGCGGGGCAAGAAGAGGTCTTCCATCCATCAGAAAAGTACCAAAAAACAAACAAACACTAAATTACCAAAAATAATAAATATTACAATAATTTTAAACTAATTACACCTAATCTAAGCCCCCTACTAGCTATTAATATAGCTACAATATAACTAATAGTTACATTGTAGCTATTTTAGGATTTATATTTATTTTACAGGCAACTTTGTATTTATTTTAACTAGGTACAATAGTTATTAAATAGTTAATAACTATTTAATAACTACCTAGCTAAAATAAATACAAATTTAACTGTAAAATAAATCCTAACCTAAGTTACAATTACACCTAACACTACACTATCATTAAATTAATTAAATAAATGAATCCTATTTAAAACTAAATACTTACCTGTAAAATAAACCCTAATATAGCTACAATATAACTAATAGTTACATTGTAGCTATTTTAGGATTTATATTTATTTTACAGGCAGCTTTATATTTATTTTAACTAGGTAAAATAGCTATTAAATAGATATTTACTGTTTAATAGCTACCCAGTTAAAATAATTACAAAATTACCTGTAAAATAAATCCTAACCTAAGTTACAATTAAACCTAACACTACACTATCATTAAATAAATTAAATAAATTAACTACAAGTACCTACAATTAAATACAATGAAATAAACTAAAGTACAAAAATAAAAAATATTACAAGAATTTTAAACTAATTACGCCTAATCTAAGCCCCCTAATAAATTAACAAAGCCCCCCAAAATAAAAAAAATGCCCTACCCTATACTAAATTACAAAAGTTAACAGCTCTATTACCTTACCAGCCCTTAAAAGGGCCTTTTGCGGGGCATGCCCCAAAGAAAACAGCTCTTTTGCCTGTAAAAAAAAACCACAATCCCCACCCCACATTACAACCCACCACCCACATACCCCTACTCTAACCCAAGCCCCCCCTTAAATAAACCTAACACTACCCCCCTGAAGATCTCCCTACCTTGAGTTGTGTTCACCCAGCCGGGCCGAAGTCTTCATCCGATGGGGCAGAAGAGGACATCCAGACCGGCAGAAGTCTTCATCCAAGCGGGGCAAGCAGAGGACTTCCATCCATCAGAAGTCTTGATCCAGGCGGCATCTTCTCTGTTCATCCATCCGGAGTGGAGCGGCAGCATCCTGAAGACATCCGACGTGGAGCATCCTCTTCTTTCTTGATCCGACGACTAAATGACTGTACCTTTAAGTGACGTCATCCAAGATGGCGTCCCTTGAATTCCGATTGGCTGATATGATTCTATCAGCCAATCGGAATTAAGGTAGGAAAATCTGATTGGCTGATTCAATCAGCCAATCAGATTCAAGTTCAATCCGATTGGCTGATTGAACTCGCATTCTATTGGCTGATCGGAACAGCCAATAGAATGCGAGCTCAATCTGATTGGCTGATTGGATCAGCCAATCGGATTGAACTTGAATCTGATTGGCTGATTGAATCAGCCAATCAGATTTTCCTACCTTAATTCCGATTGGCTGATAGAATCCTATCAGCCAATCGGAATTCAAGGGACGCCATCTTGGATGACGTCACTTAAAGGTACAGTCATTTAGTCGTCGGATCAAGAAAGAAGATGATGCTCCACGTCGGATGTCTTCAGGATGCTGCCGCTCCGCTCCAGATGGATGAACAGAGAAGATGCTGCCTGGATCAAGACTTCTGATGGATGGAAGACCTCTTCTTGCCCCGCTTGGATGAAGACTTCTGCCGGTCTGGATGTCCTCTTCTGCCCCATCGGATGAAGACTTCGGCCCGGCTGTGTGAACACGACTCAAGGTAGGGAGATCTTAAGGGGGGTAGTGTTAGGTTTATTTAAGGGGGTTTGGGTTAGAGTAGGGGTATGTGGGTGGTGGGTTGTAATGTGGGGGGGGATTGTGGGTTTTTGTACAGGCAAAAGAGCTGTTTTCTTTGGGGCATGCCCCCGCAAAAGGCCCTTTTAAGGGCTGGTAAGGTAATAGAGCTGTTAACTTTTGTAATTTAGTATAGGGTAGGGCATTTTTTTTTATTTTGGGGGGCTTTGTTATTTTATTAGGGGGCTTAGATTAGGTGTAATTAGTTTAAAATTCTTGTAATATTTTTTTATTTTTTGTAATTTAGTGTTTTTTTTTTGTACTTTAGTTTAGTTTATTTCATTGTATTTAATTGTAGGTACTTGTAGTTAATTTATTTAATTTATTTAATGATAGTGTAGTGTTAGGTTTAATTGTAACTTAGGTTAGGATTTATTTTACAGGTAATTTTGTAATTATTGTAACTAGGTAGCTATTAAATAGTCAATAACTATTTAATAGCTATTGTACATAGTTAAAATAAATACAAAGTTGCCTGTAAAATAAATATAAATCCTAAAATAGCTACAATGTAACTATTAGTTATATTGCAGCTATATTAGGGTTTATTTTACAGGTAAGTATTTACTTTTATATAGGATTCATTTATTTAATTAATTTAATGATAGTGTAGTGTTAGGTGTAATTGTAACTTAGGTTAGGATTTATTTTACAGGTAAATTTGTATTTATTTTAGCTAGGTAGCTATTAAATAGTAATTAACTATTTAATAACTATTGTACCTAGTTAAAATAAATACAAAGTTGCCTGTAAAATAAATATAAATCCTAAAATAGCTACAATGTAACTATTAGTTATATTGCAGCTATATTAGGGTTTATTTTACAGGTAAGTATTTAGTTTTAAATAGGATTAATTTATTTAACTATAGTAAATTTATTTCGTTTTATTTAAATTATATTTAAGTTAGGGGGTGTTAGTGTTAGGGTTAGACTTAGGTTTAGGGGTTAATAACCTTATTATAGTAGCGGCGACGTTGGGGGCGGGAGATTAGGGGTTAATAATTGTAGGTAGGTGGCGGCGATGTTAGGGAGGGCAGATTAGGGGTTAATAAAATGTATTATAGTATTTGCGAGGCGGGAGTGCGGCGGTTTAGGGGTTAATACATTTATTATAGTGGCGGCGATTTGCGGTCGGCAGATTAGGGGTTAATACTTGTAGTTAGATTGCGGCGACATTGGGGGGGGCAGATTAGGGGTTAATAACTATAATGTAGGGGTCGGCGATGTTAGGTACTGCAGATTAGGGGTTAATAGCTATAATTTTAGGTTGCAGCGATATCAGGTCGGCAGATTAGGGGTTAATACTTGTAGTTAGATTGCGGCGACGTTGGGGGGGGCAGATTAGGGGTTAATAACTATAATGTAGGGGTCGGCGATGTTAGGTACAGCAGATTAGGGGTTAATAGCTATAATGTAGGTGGCGGCGATATCGGGTCGGCAGATTAGGGGTTAATACTTGTAGTTAGATTGCGGCGACGTTGGGGGGGGGCAGATTAGGGGTTAATAACTATAATGTAGGGGTCGGCGATGTTAGGGACAGCAGATTAGGGGTTCATAGCTATAATGTAGGTGGCGGCGATATTCGGTCGGCAGATTAGGGGTTAATAAGATAATGCAGGTGTCAGCGATAGCGGGGGCGGCAGATTAGGGGTTAATAAGTGTCAGATTAGGGGTGTTTAGAGACTCGGGGTACATGTTAGGGTGTTAGGTGCAGACTTAGTGTTTCCCCATAGGAAACAATGGGGCTGCGGTGTTAGGTTTTTTTCAGCCGAAACTCCCCATTGTTTCCTATGGGGAAATCCCGAATTTTACCGAGCTAATTCGGATTTATTCGGAGATACGGCAGCTATTTCGGATTCATTCGGTAGATTCGGAAGTATTTTAATTCGGAAATCCGAATCGATCCGAATCTCCGAATTTACCGAATTTTCCGAATTTCCGAATAAATCCGAAACGAACCGCACATGTCTAATTTTTTACACATTGCACTATTTTCTCTTCTGCATCAGCTTTAGCCTTACTGATTAACTGTTTTGTCATCTTTAATTTGTTTTTGTCTTAACTGCATGTGCTACTTTCCTTAAAAACCATATTGGTTTTCTTTTACTTTTACAAACAAGCCTTATACAGTATTTAGTTGCATTGAGAATAGAGTTTGTAGAATAATACCACTGTTCTTGTACTCCTGTAATCTGTGCCATCTCTTTTAGAGATTAATTTAGGTATTTGCCCATGTAAGGAAAATCAACCATTCTAAAGTCTATAACTTTTGTTTTACTATGGTTGCACAGTACCTTTGCCTTAGTTTATTTAGCAATGGGTACTTCCCAGTCTACATCAGGCATATTAAAGTCCCCCACTACTATAATCGTGCCCTTCATTGTGATTTTGGCTATTTCATCAATTAATTGTTGATCTGATGCTTCATCCTTTAATGGAGGCCTATATACTACCCCTATTCTAAACACCTGTTTCCCATTAGTTTCTTTAGTTACATAAAAAACACTTTCTACATTGACATTGGTTTCTACATTTTCAGTTAGTTTAATATTTTCTTTCATGTACAGCGCTCTATTTTTTAAACAAAATGTAACCAGGTATCACTGTTTCCCAGTCATGAGAGTCATTGTGCCCTGTCTCTGTTATAGCTACCAAATACAATTTATTTTGAATCATTATTGCAGTAAGTTCATGTAATTTATTTATTAAGCTGCAAGTATTTGTGCACGTTGCAAGAAAAACATTTCTAGAATTCTTAAATCCTTTACTTACTAGCCAATCATGAGCACTCTTCCTAATTTTGAATCTTTTGCTTACAGTTAACTTTTTTCTTAAAGGGACATAAAATCCAAATGTTTTCTTTCATGATTCATATAGAACATACAATTTTAAACAACTTTCCAATTTACTTCTATTATTACATTTTCTTTGTTTTAAAAGCAGGTAAGTAAGTTCAGGAGTGTGCATGTATCAGCAGACCTATATGGCAGCAGTTTTGCAACAATGTTATACATTAGCAAAAGCACTAGATGGCAGCATTATTTCCTGTCATGTAGTGCTCCAGACATGTGCACACTACCTACCTAAATATTGCTTCAACAAAGAATAGCAAGAGAATTAAGCAAATTTGATAATAGAAGTCAATTGGAATCCTTTCTAAATTGTATTCTCTGTCTGAATCATGAAAGAAAACAAATAGCTTTCATGTCCCTTTTATTTATAATTCTCTTCCAGAGCATTCTACTTTGGTCTACATTTTAACAAGAAGGAGCTTGTATCTCACCCTATGGGCCCCATTTTTTAATCTGCAATTGCAGCTTTGGGATCTCAGCGTATTTAAGTACCTATGTTCTGAAGACCGCAGAGACTTAGCCTCTCCACCATCTAAAGTGTGGCAGAGTTAAATCATCGGATCGGAATGATTGATAGCCCTGCTCATGTGCCACTGGCATTTGCATAACACGTTTAATTAATTTGCTTGATTTTGCTGAAAAATCTGCCTGTTAAGTGTGCTTGCTCCACTTCCTCTAAGAGAGGTTGGTGTCTCGCCATCATACTTAGGTAAGCAGAAATTTAACTGAGCCTGACACATTCTGCACAGTGATTGATTAGCAGAGATCACAAACACATTTACATCTGTTCTTAATTGGCCACAACTAAGGAGATAAGAAATATAGGTTCAACAAGTGTAACTGAACCTTTTAAAAGACAGTCTAGTCAAAACTTTAAACACCTTTACAATTTACTTTTATCATCAAATTTGCTTTGTTCTCTTGGTATTCTTTGTTGAAAGCTAAACCTACGTAGGCTCATATGCTAATTTCTAAATCCTCAGTGCATTTCCACGGTTTTTCACAGTTGGTTAGTGCTAGTTCATGTGTGCCATATAGATAACGTTGTACTCACTCCCATGGAGTTATTTATCAGTCAACACTGATAGGCTAAAATGCAAGTCTGTCAAAAGAACTGAAATATGGGGGCAGTCTGCAGAGGGTTAGATACAAGGTAATCACAGCGTCAAAAGTATATTAATATAACTGTGTTAGCTATGCAGAATCTGGGAATGGGCAACAAAGGGATTATCTAGCTTTTTAAAGGGCCACTAAATACAGTTGAATTGTTTAATTAACACGTGCCCAATGAAAAGACAATACAATAGCACTTGAATTTCAAATAAGCAGTAGATTTTTTTTTCTGACAAATAATTCCCCCCCCCCATTTTCCGGCCCCCTATATCTTGTGACAGCGATCATCCAATCACAGACAAATATCTGTACACACTGTGAATTTGTGCACAAGCTCAGTAGGAGCTGGTGCCTCAGAAAGTGTGTATACAAAAAGAATGTGCAAAATGTGTTAATAGAAGTAAATTTGAAAGTCTCTTAAAACAGTATGCTCTATTTGAATCATGCAAGTTTAATTTTGATTAAAGTGTCCCTTTAAACAATAAAAATTCTGGAGTAGACTGTCCCTTTAAAATGGGTTAACAAAATGCCAATGACAAATGATATTTAACATCTATTTTGCAATGAAGCTCTTAATTGATGATGATATATGCTCTAGAGTTTAATGTCCCTTTATTGAACATTATTCTGCCCCTATCTATAAAGTCTGTCACTCAAGAATATATGGATATTTATTTTGTGCAGGTCAGTGGACTGTTGCCCCCCTGGACCCTTCGGTGGCAGCTCTGGGTATGAGAGCATCTCTCAGTGTCTCAGAGTGCTACCTTATTGAGGATGGAATTTATGAATATGACTATGAAGAGCTGTACGATAACCAGCCATACATTAACCCTAGGGGCATTCCAGTAAAGAGGCCCCATTCACATCGAAGAAAGATTCCACAAGAAAGGAAAATAAACAAAGAGGGACACAATCAGAACACATCTATACCACAATGGCTTCATGTAACTCATAAAAACCTGAAATCTAACATAGAGACACAGAAAATAAGGGAGGAAACAGGGAACCTGAAAAATGAAACACAGACAGATGAATCAGTGAAACAGAAAGCGTCAGAAAAATGGAAACTTGAAGCTTATACAAAGGACTTGGCATCAGGAAAAATAGAACAGGGCATGGAAATGCAAGAGCTTGAGTTGGGAAGAGCAGAAAATGAGTCAGGAAGAGAAGAGGAGAAGATGGGAATAAAGGAACGAATGTCAGAAAATATTAAGATAAGAATGAAAACAGATAAGCCAAAGTCAGTTCCAGAAGATTATGAGATGAGAAGAGAGGACACAGATTCTGCAAGTATGGTACAGGGAAATGGAATGGAGATGTCAGGTACTAAAAGAGTGGAAAGGGAGGAACCAGTGGTAAAAAGAAAGTTTGTGAAGAGAGAAACCAGAAATTCAGTAACAGGAACTGAAGAAAGTGGAGAATATGTAGCAGAGATTGAGGAAGCATTGAATGTGACACTGAATTCTGAACCTTTAGGTTATTATCATAACAATATGGAGGATGAAGTTCAAGTAACGGTTCCTACAAGAGATGAAAGAAGCTCAGTAAACAACATATCAGCTACAGGTTCTAGAGATCTAAATGGGGAGACGGAACATACAAGTTTGAAAAACCATTCGACAAGCGGATTTTATGATGATTACAGCATCACAGACACAGAGGATATAGATATGTATGGGGAGCAGTCGGATAAAGACCCTCGCAGTCCGGATGAGCAATTGCGCACCTATTACATTGCTGCTGTTGAAGTTATGTGGGATTATGGAGCAGGAAATTCACCTTATTTTATTAGAAAAATGTGAGTAATATTTATATTTGTATACAGTTGTTTGAACAAATATATAATGACATTTCAAATAAATATTAATGCTCTAAAAATCATCAGTACTCGCAAAAAGTAATGTAATTGTTATTATCATACAATTCATCTGTTGAGAAGAACTCATAGACATCTAAAACTCTCTGGGCCAGATTACAAGTGGGGTAGTATTTAATGCTCCTGCCTGCACTAACTCCGCTAGAAATAAGCCTTTTGCATGGATCAGGTAACGCTCGTATTACAAGTTGAAAGTAAACTGTTTTCGCAAAAGCGCTAACCCAATGCATGCAAAAAGCCAAATTTGGGATATCGCAATTGCATTAACGTATTCCCCCATAGAAATCAAAGGACCAAACAAAGTAGGGGGAAAAAACCTTACACCCTACTTGCGCGCAAACCCGATCCCATATTCTCAAGTGCGCTAACCCAACTGAAATATGAATATTTCCCATTCCAATATTCTTTACATAGAATATGTTCTATGTGTTCATAAATACATATTTTTATATCTATCTGATGGTATTTTGCTACAATATATATTTATACCTACTGTACATTTATAGATGATTATATATTGTTATAGATATATACAGAAAGATCTATTTATAACATGTGCAGAACATTGGAATGTGAAATATTTACAGTAAATACACAATTTAACACTTTATTAAATATGAAAATTGCATAAATATGATTTTTTTGTTTTCAGCTACTTTATTTAAAGGGACATAAAACCCAATTTTTTTCTTTTATGTTTTAGAAAAAGCATGCAATTTTAAACAATTTTCCAATTTACTTCTTCTATCTAATTTGTTTCATTCTCTTAATATCCTTTGTTGAAAAGCATATCTAGATGCTCAGTAGCTGCTGATTGGTGGCTGCATATAGATGCCGTGTGTTATTGGCTCACCCATCTGCATTGCTATTTCTTATATGAAGAATTAAGCAAATTAAATAAAATAAGTAAATTGGAATGTTGTTTAAAATTGTATTCTCTTGTCTGAATCATAAAATAATTTTTGGGGGTTTAATGTCCCTTTAACTGTAAAGGGCTCCAATGCCGTATATACTGTATGTCTATATGTGTGTACATATATTTTTATGTGATTATATGTGTATATATGTCTGTAAATACATATAAACACGTATAAATACATATGTACACACATATAAATATGTGGTCTATAGGGTCGATTTAGTAAAGTGCGGACGTACATGATACAATGTAGCATATCATGTCCGCCGCACATCGATATCATTGCACAAGCAGTTTGCTTCTGCAATGCCGCCCTCTGCAGATTCGCGGCCAATCTGGGGTGTCAATGAGTCCGAGATAAGCCCCTTTTCGCTTGTGCGTAACTGTTAGCTTTTCAATAGTAATCTGGCCCTCTATCTTGTTGGACAGTACTTATCTGTCCTATATAGGGTCCCTGAGAATGTGTTAAAGTCAAAGCAGAATTGGCTAATTGTTTTAAATTATTGCATAAATCCACAACTTATTCTTGGTCTATTCATGCCTAGGTTATTTTAATCCATATAAGCAATGTTTGAGTGATCTTTTTAAATTCAGGCCATTTGAAAACTATGAGAAATTAATATACTATGTTTCTTTGAGAAATATCAGCTTTCATACTGGAATTAAATTCTTGATAGCCATCTAATAAACTGATGAAATCCAAATCATCTTAGCATTTCCACTACACGTAAAATAGTACTTAGGCAAAATACTTATTATAAATGAAAGGCATTATAAATATTAAAGGTATAGTAAAGTCAAAATTAAACTTTTATGATTTAGATAGAACATATAATTTTAAACAACTTTCCAGTTAATTTATATTATCTTATTTGCATTGTTTTCTTGGTATCCTTTGTTGAAGTCAGCTGGTGGTTAATAGCTACACCAGTATGCCTCTTTCCATTGGCTCAGATGTGTACAGCTAGCTCCCAGTAGTGCATTCACATTTTTTCAGCAAAGAATACAAAAAGAATGAAGCAATTTATAAAATATAAGTAAATTGGAAAATTTCTTGAAATTGTATGGACTATCTGAAAAATATGTTGGATTGCCTGTTCCTTTGAATTATACAAAATATTGTTACAGACAATATTAAATTGTCACAAAGTACAAAAATCAGGTGACAGTCTTAAAGGTTTAGGGTTTTGTGTAGTCCTAAAAAGAGAGAGGCAGTAGACTTAAAGGGGCATGCGTGGATAGTCTTAAAAAGTAACCCCCTAATGTCAGTCACACAAAAATTTTAATCCCCTTAATACCAGTGTCAAAGACAAAAATGAGACATACACATAATGTAAGACATACACAATTACACGCATACAATGACTATCTCCCTGTACCCCTATCAGACTGTCTACCCCCTAACCACTGCCCCTTTAAGATTATATCATTCCTAACAATTTAAAACTATCAACCTCCCAATTCCCTGCCCTTTTCCCGCCTTGTTACAAAGCCTTTTGCACAGCCCTATGCTAAGCAGCTTTTGTTTTGCTACGCAAATTGAAACACTATTTTAAGTCATATTTTAGTGTCTCACACAAGGTACTTGTTTTCAGCAGGACCAGAAAATTCAGAATATACCTTTCTTATATTTACATTTCATTGCACGTGAGAAGGCTGCAACAAACATGTTTAAAAAAAGGTATATTTACAATAAAATTGTAAATGGCCATGTGACCACTGTTGCTACTGTGATGACCTTACCATCATCAAGGGTATCCAAATTTGAAAGAGAGGCCCATACATGCTTTTGGTGATGTAATAAAAACTAGAGGGGACACTTTTTGCCAGAGTAAAAATAAAGTACCATTCTTTTTGCCAGGATGTGATCACTGTCACTTTTCAGTACAATGCAATTATCTTTCAAATGAGTGGTCTTGATAGTCTGTAGCTGCTAAGGGAGCTGAGATAGAGGGATCTGAACAACCTTCCCCTATCCCGCTCCCTTGTAGCTATTCTAACTCTACCCCTTTGTGCCTCACCACATGTTTTTGGTGATGCCATTGGCACTCCTATTGAAGGCTTGGGAGTAACGTCCACTAGGCCATCAATAATCCCTGGCCCTTAGTACAGGACTGGAGCTGTTTTCAGTGATCCCTTTCATGAACACGTCATCATATGCACTACCTGACCCGACCCCTGTAACCCATCTAACCCCTGCCCTTAAAAACTATCTGACACTATATACCAGCCTGCCCCTTTCCTGTGTAAGACAACCTTACTACCTGACCTTTTAAGACTTGCTAACCTCCTAACCCCTACCACTTGAAGACTACCTGAGCTCTTTACCCTCTCTAACCTCTGTCCATTTAACACAGCCTTACCATTTACCAGTAGTTGCCTACTTACCCCCTAAACCTACCCTTAAAGACTACCTAATAACTTTCTCTAATCCCTGCTCTTTTAAAACTATCTACACCCTACCAATATAAAACTTTCTACCAGCTTACACCTTGTTTGTTTACAACTACCTCGCCCACTGCCCCTTTAACAGACCACTAACTGTAGTAGAATTGCATAATTTCGAAGTGCACAATAAAAAGACAATGCAATAACACTTTTTCCAATACACAGTAGATTTTGTTCTGGGAAATTAATTTTTTCTCCCATTTTCGAGCCCCCTGTATCATGTGACAGACATCAACCAATCATAGGTTAGAATACGTATACCCTGTGAGCTTGTGCATATGATCAGTAGGATCTTGTTCCCCAGAAAGTGTGAATATAAAATGACTGCAAAATTTGATAATGTAAGTAAATTGGAAAGTGTCTTAAAACTGCATGCTGTATCTGAATTATAGGGCCTATATTTAACAAGGTCTGGCGGACCTGATCCGACAGTGCGGATCAGGTCCGCCAGACCTTGCTGAATACGGAGAGCAATACGCTCTCCGTATTCAGCATTACACCAGCAGCTCACAAGAGCTGCTGGTGCAACACCGCCCCCTGATGACTCGCGGGCAATCGGCCGCCAGCAGGGAGCTGTCAATCAACCCTAACATGTACCCCGAGTCTAAACACCCCTAATCTGCCCCCTACACCTCCGCCACTATATTAAATTTATTAACCCCTAATCTGCCCCCCCTACACCGCCTCCACCTACTTTATACATATTAACCCCTAATCTGCCTCCCGATACCGGCGCCACCTAAATAAAAGTTATTAACCCCTATCCCGCTGCTCCCGGACCCCGCCGCAACTAAATAAACATATTAACCCCTAAACCGCCACTCCGGGAGCCCACCGCCACCTACATTATACTTATTAACCCCTAATCTGCGCCCCCTACACCGCCGCCACTATATTAAATTTATTAACCCATAAACCTAGGTCTAACCCTAACCCTAACACCCCCTAACTTAAATATAATTTAAATAAATCTAAATAAATATTACTATCATTAAATAAATTATTCCTATATAAAACTAAATACTTACCTATAAAATAAACCCTAAAATAGCTACAATATAACTAATAGTTACATAGTTTATTTTTATTTTACAGGCAAGTTTGTATTTATTTTAACTAGGTACAATAGTTTTTAAATAGTTATTAATTATTTAATAACTTCCTAGTTAAAAGACAAATTTACCTGTAAAATAAAACCTAACCTAAGTCACAATTATACCTAACACTACACTATAATTAAATTAACTCCCTAAACTAAATACAATTAAATACAATTAAAAAAAAATATCTAAAGTACAAACCCCCCCACTAAATTACAGAAAATAATAAAATAATTACGAGTTTTTTAAACTAATTACACCTAATCTAACCCCCCTAATAAAATAAAAAAGCCCCGCAAAATAATAAAAAGATACTAAATTACAAATAGCCCTTAAAAGGGCCTTTTGCGGGGCATTGCCCCAAAGTAATCAGCTCTTTTACCTGTAAAAAAAAGTACAATACCCGCCCAACATTAAAACCCACCACCCACACACCCAACCCTACTCTAAAACCCACCCAGAAACCCCCTTAATAAAACCTAACACTAACCCCTTGAAGATCACCCTACCTTGAGAAGTCTTCATCCAACTGGGCCGAAGTCCTCAACGAAGCCGGGCGAAGTGGTCCTCCAGACGGGCAGAAGTCTTCATCCAAGCTGGGAAGAAGAGGTCCTCCAGATGGGCAGAAGTCTTCATCCAGGCGGCATCTTCTATCTTCATCCATCTGGCGCGAAGCGGCTCCATCTTCAAGACATCCGACGCAGAGCATCCTCTTCAAACGACGTCCAACTGAATGAAGGTTCCTTTAAATGACGTCATCCAAGGTGGCGTCCCTTGAATTCTGATTGGCTGATAGATCAGAATTAAGGTAGGAAAAATCCTATTGGCTGATGCAATCAGCCAATAGGATTGAAGTTCAATCCTATTGGCTGATGCAATCAGCCAATAGGATTGAGCTTGCATTCTATTGGCTGATTGGAACAGCCAATAGAATGCGAGCTCAATCCTATTGGCTGATTGCATCAGCCAATAGGATTTTTCCTACCTTAATTCCGATTGGCTGATAGAATTCTATCAGCCAATCGGAATTCAAGGGACACCATCTTGGATGACGTTATTTAAAGGAAGCTTCATTCTTCAGTTGGACGTCATTTGAAGAGGATGCTCCGCGTCGGATGTCTTGAAGATGGAGCCGCTCCGCACCGGATGGATGAAGATAGAAGATGCTGTCTGGATGAAGACTTCTGCCCGTCTAGAGGACCATTTCGCCCGGCTTCATTGAGGACTTCGGCCCGGTTGGGTAAAGACTTCTCAAGGTAGGGTGATCTTCAAGGGGTTAGTGTTAGGTTTTATTAAGGGGGGATTGGGTGGGTTTTAGAGTAGGGTTGGGTGTATGGGTGGTGGGTTTTAATGTTGGGGGGTATTGTACTTTTTTTTACAGGTAAAAGAGCTGATTACTTTGGGGCAATGCCCCGCAAAAGGCCCTTTTAAGGGCTATTTGTAATTTAGTATAGGGTAGGGCTTTTTATTATTTTGGGGGGCTTTTTTATTTTATTAGGGGGATTAGATTAGGTGTAATTAGTTTAAAAAACTCGTAATTATTTTATTATTTTCTGTAATTTAGTGGGGGGGTGTTTGTACTTTAGATAATTTTTTTTATTTGTATTTAATTGTATTTAGTTTAGGGAGTTAATTTAATTATAGTGTAGTGTTAGGTGTAATTGTAACTTAGGTTATGTTTTATTTTACAGGTAAATTTGTCTTTATTTTAACTAGGAAGTTATTAAATAGTTAATAACTATTTAATAACTATTGTACCTAGTTAAAATAAATAAAAACTTGCCTGTAAAATAAAAATAAACCCTAAGCTAGCTACAATGTAACTATTACTTATATTGTAGCTAGCTTAGGGTTTATTTTATAGGTAAGTATTTTGTTTTAAATAGGAATAATTTATTTAATGATAGGAATATTTATTTAGATTTATTTAAATTATATTTAAGTTAGTGGGTGTTAGGGTTAGACTTAGGTTTATGGGTTAATAAATTTAATATAGTGGCGGCGGTGTGGGGGGGCAGATTAGGGGTTAATAAATATAATGTAGGTGGTGGCGGTGTAGGGGGCGGAAGATTAGGGGTTAATAAATATAATGTAGGTGGCGGTGGGCTCCAGGAGCGGCAGTTTAGGGGTTAATATGTTTATTTAGTTGCGGCAGGGTCCGGGAGAGGCGGGATAGGGGTTAATAACTTTTATTTAGGTGTCGGCGGTGTCGGGCGGCAGATTAGGGGTTAATAAGTATAATGTAGGTGGCGGCGGGGTCCGGGAGCGGCAGTTTAGGGGTTAAACACTTTATTTAGTTGCAGTGGGGTCTGGGAGCAGCGGTTTAGGGGGTAAAACAGTATAGTATAGTGTGGGTGTTTAGTGACAGTATACCAAGAAAGCTGTAAAAAAGCCGAAGAGCAGCGAGATCGATGACTGTTAGTTAACAACAGTCCGCTGCTCATCGCACCGTACTTGGTGTGCGGCTTTTTGACAGATTTTTTGGTAACTTTGGAGAGCGTATTCAGGTCCACAGCAGCGATGTTAGGCGATCTTAGGCGAGTGTATTGGTGCCGTCGAATGCAAAAAAGTCGACGCTTTGATAAGTAGATGCCACAGAGTGCAAAGGCTGCAAAATAGGTATATTTTAATTTTGTTTCAAAAATTCATGATTTCAGTAATATATTTCCAAAGATTAGAATCTACAATTTAGTGGAGAAATAGGGCTGTTTGTTATCTGAAAGAAAAAGACTAGGGATACATATTATTATAATTTATTTGTATAATGCCGCGAAATTCCATAGCCCTAGGTACAGACATAGGGGTATACAATGACAAGGGTTTGTGATAAGATACAAAAAAAAACAGACTAAACAATCTAATACAGGAGGAAGAGGGAGAGCTCACAGTCTACAGGCCAGATAGTCATGCCAGGTGAGGTCTTTCCCCTATGTCTGATAAGTATCATTCCCATAAATTCCATGTTTAAAAAATAAACCTAATTTATCTTTTTTTTTCTACATTATGAGGCTTATCAGGTTGAGGTGTTTAGCACAATTTAACATGATTGGTCAGCCTATACTTGCATGTCATTTTGGGGGTAATTTAAAAGCATACAAGAGGGGAAAAGTCAAAATGGCAACCAATTATAGATTCAATATAGTTGATAACCCAAGACCAATAGGTCTGTACCATCTCATCAGCAAATGTATTCTTTTTTTCCTAGTGTAGATACGGAGATAGAGGGTTTTTTTAGTTAAAAGGAATCTCTTGTTCCTTTGTGCGCTAGAAATAGGTATCAGAGATGTGCAGGGAAGAAAATTTCGTTTCGGGCAAAATTTTTATTCCAAATATTCAAGGAAACTAGTTTCCCTGAATGTTTATTGTGTGCACTATACGGCTTTCATTTAGTTTAAAACTAAGCGAAAAATGAATTTTCGTTAAAAATTTACATTAATTTTCGTTAAAAATTTACATTAATTTCCGTTAAAACAAATGTAAATGTTTTCACGCTACAAGTGAAACGTTTAGGAAATTAAGGAGTCCCACACATAGAAAGTCTGCTATAATTGGGTTGGAAATGTTCTTTTTAATGTTATATATATATATATGTACACAGTATATAATTTTAAGAAGTTGTTGTATGGCACAATGGATTCCCACTACTATACTCTGCAAATGTTTTACTTATTAATTGCATTATAAATCAATTACTAATTGTCTAACTGGTTGCATGACCCCTCCATGAGTCCCTGACCTGTATATCTATCTATCTATCTATCTATCTATATCCTATGCTTCTAACCAAATCATTTTCTAAGAATAAAATTAATTTTAACCAAATTTTAACCTTTTCATCTCATTTATCTCTGCATGAGTTATGTTTTGCTATGTCGGTCTATCCTATGCCCCTCACTCTCCATGTCACTTACTCTGCTTACTTCCTGTCACGACACTTATCTGACTACCCATCTTTCTGCTCCCATTATCCACATTCTGCTCAGTGTCTCTCCCATTTCTGCTTCTCCGACTTCAACCTTTTTTCATTTGTTAATGGTCAGAATTTCTTTTGTACTCCAAGAGCACCCGCACTCCTGTACATTTTAGTTTATTCCTTCCATCTGTTCTGTACTTTTTCAGACCCTGTGTCTCTGAAGGGTTTCCACAGTACAAGAAAGTTGTTTTCAGAGAATATTTGGACATTCATTTTACGGAACAAGCAACACGGGGAGAGAGAGATGCCCACCTGGGACTGCTAGGGCCCTACATTCGAGCAGAGATCAACGATGCCGTAATTGTGAGACTGAGTATATTATAGACACACAATCCCATATATGTTCACATGCAAATATACAGATACAATCATCAACTTATTCAATAAAACAAAGTGTTAATCCATCAACAATAATCATGAACAAAGTATTATTTTAGATATGTTAGCAAATAATCTCCAAAACAAATTGAAGTTTTTTCTGATACAACAATCTAGTGCAGGGACCAGTGAAGGGACCGGAGCAGGACAGAAAGTATTAAGATGTGATGAATTAAGTTAAAGGGACACTGTACCCAAAATTTTTCTTTTGTGATTCAGATTAAGCATGAAATTTTAAGCAACTTTCTAATTTACTCCTATTATCAAATTTTCTTCATTCTCTTGGTATCTTTATTTGAAATGCAAGAATGTAAGTTTAGATGCCGGACCATTTTTGGTGAACAACCTGGGTTGTTCTTTCTGATTGGTGGATAAATTCATCCACCAATAAAAAAGTGCTGTCCAGAGTACTGAAACCAAAAAAAAATCTTAGATGCCTTCTTTTTCAAATAATGATAGCAAGAGAACGAAGAAAAATTGATAATAGGAGTAAATTAGAAATGTGCTTAAAATTGCATGCTCTTCCTGAATTGCAAAAGAAAAAATTTGGGTTCAGTGTCCCTTTAAGGTAATGTCAGGAGAATGGGATTATATCATTTGTGCCCCACCCATATCTCAAATGAATAACTACCCACACCAAACCAATCTTTACTTACAACACTGACCATATATCTCAGTCCACACATTACTGAACAGTTAAAACGCTGCCAATCAGCCTTTTTTTAGGGACCATAACCGTATGCAGCTGTAGCTATGTGCCTATGAAACTGTGACATAGTACTTAAAAATTAAAAGCCAGATTTCTCACCCTAGACACAATAAGCAGCTCCCTAGGAATGTCTAAACTGCAGGAGATTAATCTTGGGATAACTAAAAATGCTTTAATCAAACTGCCTAAAAAATGAATCCATGAAGTCTGGAGTACCTAGAGAATGGGATTATTACAGGGATCGTAAACTCTTAAATGTCCTAAAAAATATTTAAAGGGAAACTGAAACCACATTTTTTCTTTCGCGATTTAGATAGAGCATGCAATTTTAAGCAACTTTCTAATTTACTCCTATTATAAAATTGCCTTCATTCTCTTGGTATATTTATTTGAAAAGCAAGAATATGAGTTTAGATGCCGGCCCATTTTTGGTGAACAACCTGGGTTGTTCTTGCTGATTGGTGGATAAATCCACCCACCAATAAAAAAGTACTGTCCAGGGTACTGCACCAAAAATTGTCTGGCTCCTTAGCTGAGATGCCTTCTTTTCAAATAAAGATAGCAAAAGAACGAATAAAATTTGATAATAGGACTAAATTAGAAAGTTGCTTAAAATTGCATGCTCTATCTGAATCTTAAAAGAAAAAAAATTGGGTTTAGTTTCCCTTTAATTAACCATAAATCCTAACCATGAATTATAAATAAAGCTCCAATTTCCAGGTTATATAAGGAGCTATCAGGAGCACTTTTATTTCAAGGAAATTAAAGTGACAGAAAATCATCCCCTAAACATTGTGAGAAGATTTCATCTTCAACAATTAAAAAAATGTTTACAGTGAGGGAAGTCAAGCTGTGGAACTTGCTGTCTAGGGAGGTTGTGACTGGCATCATATGGTATCCACGGTTATGACAAATAAATGCTACCAAATCGTAACAGTTGACACCAAAATTCATTTACCACAGTTTTATTTTTGTTTTTGGATAAAGATAATTTTGTTATCTAACGCTCACATACCTCAGATATACACATTACATTACATTGAAATACTGCATTTACCTTGGAACAATCCACTCTCAACCCTTTGTATCTGCAGAGCTTTACTAGCTATGTTCTTTTGCTTTGTAAAGAAGCTTTCATCATGTTATATTTCTTCATTCCGGGGTGGTGTATTGCTACAAAATGCCTGCTCTACTTAGTGTTACTTGGCAGCCAAGTTGTTAATGTTCACTTGAAGATTCAGACAAACTCCATTTGATTGAAGTTCCCCATAGCTGTATCCTTCTTGTCTAATGATGAATTTAGTTCTTCCTTCTAATTGGTCATCAGTACTACAAATTTATTAAAACCATAAACTGGTAATGCATTTTCCAGAAAAAAAAATCTTCAATTTCTTTCATCATATGGTGAGAGTCCATGAGTCATCTGATGTGGGAATTACCCTACTAACCACTAGGAGGAGGCAAAATAAACCCGAACACACCAGAGTTTAAAATCTCTCACTTCCCATGAAAGTAAAGTGCAGATCTTCTCGTCGTTGAGAGGGGTCCTCTAACCGATCAAAGGCACAGTTCTTCCTTGCAGTAACCTGTCGTTCAAAGGGTAGACAAAGAGTTATTAGGCCGGCCAGTGAAAGGTCTTTTCTCAGTGTCCATCTATCCCCTGTGTTGTACTGATTTAAGATCCTTGGCATTGTGTCTGCACTGCCCAGAATGGGCTCATCTACTGTAAGCAAGCTGCTGCAGCTGAAGTAAGCAAAGTAAAGTACTGACAGGTTAGTACTTTGCACCTTCATAACCCACCGGCTATTAGTATGAACATTTGCATATACTTCACATAGGGGCCTATCTATCAAGCTCCGTATGGAGCTTGATGTCCCGTGTTTCTGCAAGCCTTCAGGCTCACCAGAAACACCAGTTATGAAGCAGCGGTCTAAAGACCGCTGCTCCATAACCTGTCTCCCTGCTCTGAGGTTCTAAAGACCGCTGCTCCATAACCTGTCTCCCTGCTCTGAGGTTCTAAAGACCGCTGCTCCATAACCTGTCTCCCTGCTCTGAGGTTCTAAAGACCGCTGCTCCATAACCTGTCTCCCTGCTCTGAGGTTCTAAAGACCGCTGCTCCATAACCCGTCCGCCTGCTCTGAGGTTCTAAAGACCGCTGCTCCATAACCTGTCTCCCTGCTCTGAGGTTCTAAAGACCGCTGCTCCATAACCCGTCCGCCTGCTCTGAGGTTCTAAAGACCGCTGCTGCATAACCTGTCTCCCTGCTCTGAGGTTCTAAAGACCGCTGCTCCATAACCTGTCTCCCTGCTCTGAGGTTCTAAAGACCGCTGCTCCATAACCTGTCTCCCTGCTCTGAGGTTCTAAAGACCGCTGCTCCATAACCTGTCTCCCTGCTCTGAGGTTCTAAAGACCGCTGCTCCATAACCCGTCCGCCTGCTCTGAGGTTCTAAAGACCGCTGCTCCATAACCTGTCTCCCTGCTCTGAGGTTCTAAAGACCGCTGCTCCATAACCTGTCTCCTTGCTCTGAGGTTCTAAAGACCGCTGCTCCATAACCTGTCTCCCTGCTCTGAGGTTCTAAAGACCGCTGCTCCATAACCTGTCTCCCTGCTCTGAGGTTCTAAAGACCGCTGCTCCATAACCTGTCTCCCTGCTCTGAGGTTCTAAAGACCACTGCTCCATAACCTGTCTCCCTGCTCTGAGGTTCTAAAGACCGCTGCTCCATAACCTGTTTGCCTGCTCTGAGGTTCTAAAGACCGCTGCTCCATAACCTGTCTGCCTGCTCTGAGGAGGCGGAAAGACAATTCAACCCGATTGAATACGATCAGGTTGATTGACACCCTCCTGCTAGCAACTGATTTGCCGCAAATCTGCAGGGGCGGCGTTGCACCAGCAGTTCACAAGAGCTGCTGGTGCAATTCTGAATGCGGAGAGCGTATTGCTCTCCGCATTAGCGAGGTCTGTCAGACATGATCCGCAATGTCGGATCATGTCCGACAGGCCTTTCATAAATAGGGCCCAATTATACACCATACACTTTATATTAGCAGTTTACAGCACTTTTAGTCACAGTTAAAAATTATGGGCTAGATCACAAATGAGGCGCAAACGTTTTTGTGCCTTGCGCAATCTTGTTTTTGTGAGCCTTTTTATTTCACTGATATTACAAGTGGAGCGAAATCGTGATTGGGCTAGCGCAATTGGCCTTACACTTCAATCCTTTCCGCAATCTCAGAGCTGTGGTTAACTGTTTTCCAAAACTAAAATGTTGCACAAAGCATACCAAAAATATATTACAAAGTACAGTTACACTCATAATAACAAAATCTAATAAAAATTATTTGAAAAAAATATTGCACAAAGGGCTCAAAGATTGTAATGCGAAAGCAAACCCGCAAGAGCAAAAATTAAAATAGAAGTGGAGTTTTCGCTTACGCAAAAAAATACTGCAACACTTGTAATCTAGCCCTATGTATTTTTAAGATTATTCTTCCTTTAAAATTAGAGCAGTCGGCTTAATGCACCTAAAATTCACTTCAGAGCTTTACAAAGTGTATTTTTCTTCACTTGTGCTAAGTTTCTCCTTGTTTTCTTTGGATTCTAGGCTTTAGTGCTCACCGGTAGCACAGGTGCGCTATGGGTTAACCATTTTGGCAAGCTTTTTAGTGAGCCTGATCTGGGATAAATTATTTCCTGTTCTAGTGCATCTGTAACCTATTCAGTGTGTGAGGAAGGCTGTTAGGACCGGTGGAGCTGGTAGAATATTCTGTTTATCAGGGTTTAGTTTCAAATTGAGGTACACATTATATTTCAGTCTTTATGTGCTGCCTTATTGCTATGTTAATTCTTTACTGTTTTGCAGAGTTTGGTTTCAGTGCTTAATGGTCAGTACTTTATTACCTTTGTTGCTGTTTCCCTCTTAGGGTTAATTAGTTTTCTATTGTGCTTTTTCTTCCCTTGGGGGTTAACCATCTATGTGCTTTTTCGGCTTATTTGCTTCAGTCTATTCTAATACTTAAAGTGATGGTAAATTTGCCAGCATACAATAATACAAATAATAATACATATAATAAAAGTATTTGACCTAACAAGCATATCAATATGCTTTTTACATTCCAAAGCCAAATCCACTTTTAATAATGAACATTTTTGTCAGGCTCCGTTACCTCATTTTCTCTTAAGGGTTTTTGACTGGCAAGTCTTTCAGCCAATCAGAGCCTCACCATGCACTCCATGTAAATTAATCACAGCACACTTCCGTGCTTGTAACTCAGACTACAAGACAAACTGCGCATGTGCAACTCGCTATGCTATTTGCGCAACAGAAACAGTGAGGCTGCTTCATTCAACACAATTTATTTAAGGCAGCTCCTAAGCAGCTCGGGGGCTCCTCTGGAGGTTTTTCTGATAAGGTTATTGTTACCTTGATTCAGACTTGGAAACCTGTTACCTGACTTTTTATTTTTAGAATTCCTGTTCTTGAGATACTGCAGGAGGTTCTGGATAAGGGTTTATCAGCTAGTTCCCTGAAGGGTCACAATTTTGCTCTTTCTAATTGCTAAAAATTTAAATTTTCAGACCTTTTTTTCAGGCTCTGGTCAGAATTTAACCTATTTGGATTTGAGGGCTCTTCAAATCTTGTAGCCGATGCATGGACCTTTGGAGGTTATTTTTTATTCTATGTGAAACACCAGTAATATGTGCTAGAAAGCTTGTATCACTAGGACCAGAGCAAATAATATACACAGTGGGGCATTTTTAACAATGTGTGAGCGGACATGATATGAAGTAGCGTATCATGTCCGCTGCACATCGATAAATGCCGCATACGCTCTCGGCATTAATCATTGTACCAGCAATTCTTGTGAACTGCTTGTGCAATGCCTCCCCCTGCCGCTAGCAGGGGGTGTCAATCAACCCGATCGTATTCGATCGGGTTGATTTCTGTCCGCCGCCTCAGAGCAAGTTATGGAGCAGCGGTCTTTACGGAGCTTGATACATTTCCCCAAGTATCTTTACTCAAATCAAATAAACATAAAAATAGAATATTGGTTCAGCAATAAAAAAATCATGTCTCCCCTTAACATGTTAAAAGCTCCTTTAGAAGTGACCAGGGGCTAGTAGCTGTATCAAAAGGCAAATCACCCGGCTGCTGCAATCGTTAAAAAAAAACAAAAAGAAAAACACTCACTCTCTTTCGAGTAAGGAACTCCCAAGAATATTGTGGACCAAAAAATATGCCAAATAAGACCTACCTCTGCGTTTTCAAGGACCCTCTGATGTCTGAGTTGGTTACCTATAACCCAGCACCACAGTTTCTAACGATTGCAGCAGCCGGGTAGTTTACCTTTTAATACAGCTACTAGCCCCTGGTCTCATCTAAGGAACTTTTTAACACATTAAGGAGAAACTTTTGATAATAATAATATTTTATTTGGATGTTATATTTTTTATTGCTGAACCACCAGTGGTTTTTATTATATTTGTCATAAGTGTAGGTATGTTCGATTAGAGTAAAGATACTATGTATATAATTTGCTCTGGTCCTGGTGACACAAGCTTTCTAGCTCATATTACTGGTGTTTCGCAGTCTTCTTTTTTGAATGTCTTACAGAGGGCTTTTCTTATTTGGTACTTTGCAAGTATCACGTTTAGACTATAGGAGTAGCCCATTTATTTCACATTCTTTTTTTTCTCTAGCCATTATCTTAGTTTGTCATGCAAACTTCTTTTTTTATTTTTCTTCAGCATTAGTGGTTCTTCGCACTAGTAATTATTTTCTTTCTAAGGTTGTATCTAGAGATACTATTAGTCTGGAAATTGTGGTTCCTTAAAAAACTTCACAATTTAAATGCTGTGAGAGCTCTTAATTATTATGTGGAAGTCACAAAGATTTCAGATTTTCTTCTTCTATTTTTGTGCATTTTTTCTGGATCTCACAAAGGTCAAAAACCTACAGATGTAAATTCAGCTACTTAGCCTGAAAGCCTTAATTCATAAAGTTTACTTTGGTTGCGGGAAATAACTTCTCCTGAGAGCATTACTGCTCATTTTAGCAGAGCAGTTGCCACTTTTTGGGCTTTTCATAACGAGGCTCCTATTCACATTTGTAGGCAGTTACTTAGTTTTCTTTGCTCACTTTCAATGTGTTTGCCTCTTCTGAAGCTGCTTTTTGCAGGAAAGTTCGGCCTTGAGTGTTTGTCCCTCTCTATTTCATGGTGATCTCATTGACTTTATTGGTTGGATATATAATTCCACATGTCTGATGAAAAATAGCAAAATTTATGGTTACCTGATAAATAAATTTCATTTATAATGGTGAGAGTCGATTTCTGTTCAAGTGGCGGCAGTATTAATTTTGCACTTCTTTGCCCCACTTTATTTTTTCTGCGTTTCTGTTTTCCTCATCTAAGCTCTGGTGTGTTGATAAGTGATGGCTTCTGGATACTCACAATAATGAAAGTAATGAATTTACCAGGTAAGCATAAATTTTGATTTTAATCCGCATTTATATCCCACGTGCATTTATTAAAGTATAAATCTGAAAACAAAGATAAGCTCCATAGTCATTTAAATAGACAATGTGCTCAGGCAAGCGGCAGATAAGAGTCTGTTGTATTTAAAGCTAATTCGTAAACACCCTTTGCAAATGACTGCACTCGCTCCCATCACGCACTGTGAGGTCGATTTATTCTAATGTCTTTTGTTTACATATGTTTTCTGTAGCCAGTGCCCTGTACTGAAATTGTTAGCATAAGTAGAGGTTTCAAAAAGAAAAACAGCTTTCTCAAATTAAAAAAATAAAGGTAAAAGATATATTGGTAAACAATTTATTACATTCCAGCAGGTAACATGATAACTTTAAAGGGAATAAATGTGTGCAGTACACTGTCCCTATCCTTAAAATATATCCACAGTTAATTGTATCCTTAAATTCTTTATTAGGGTCTAATTTGTACGACATTGTTATTACGTAATGGTGATACTTTTAGATTTGCACTTCAAAACCTAAACCACAAATATACTTCTCATATCAGCTCACCTTTGCTATGAAACTCTCAAATAATAATGAGAAACATAATGTAACTTATTATTTGGTATAAAAGCTTAAATGTCTGGGCTTGAAACCATTACTGACTATGGCCTAGTTTCCATTCAGGTGCAAACATGTGGAAACTGGTGGCAACATAACAATTCTCTATAGGCTTTAATGGAGATAAATGTTTTTTTACCACCAGTTTCCAAAATGTACCACCTCAATGGAAACTAACCCTATCTTGGTTGTATTGGTAGAGGTATTCCAAGTGGGGAGTGGGCAAATGAGAAGTGATATTAAAAAAATGGAAGATTGGACAAATGACTGGGATCTAAAGTTTAACCTTGCAAAGTGCAAAATTAAGCATATGGGAAAGAAAAATCCAAACATTATTTACAGACTCAATGTCACTTTGACTTGGCGTCAAGAATGCCTGGGATGAGCACAAGGCTATCCTACAAATTTACACTTTTAGAACATTTTGGGCAGACTTGTTGGGTCTATGCTTCTTATCTGCCATCAAAACCTATGTTTGTATATTTCTCAAGCATTTTTAGGTATTGAGTGTCTGCCTTTGCTAAATTAATCATGTTCTTTTCCCCAGATCCACTTTAAAAACATGGCATCTCGTCCTTACTCATTCTACTCCAACATCCTAAATCTGAAAGGACAGACAGAGGAGGTACCCCCTCAACAAACACGTACATACACTGGTAGAGTGAGTGCTCAGTTGGGACCAACAGAGACAGGATCAGAGTGCAGAGCATGGCTTTACACCTCTAATGTCCACTCCGTGAGTAAATACTAAAAAGTTGAGAAATTCATTGTTGAAAGCTAAACCTAGGTAGGCTTATATGCTTTTTTCAAAGTCCTTAATCAGTGCTCCCTCTAAGGCCAGTTTTGTGTGCGGCCCAGCAGTGAAACAGTTAGGGCCTGATTTTAAGTGAAGTGCTAATTAATGCTCCCGCTCGAGCATTAACTACGCTAGAAGTAAGCTTTTTGCACGCAATAAGCTGAACTTATAATATCGCATGTGTGTTCACGTATTCCCCCATAGAAGTCAATAGAGCAAAAAAGGGGGAAAAACACCATACTCACGCGCAAACCTGATCGCTTATTCTCATGTGCGCTAACACGACATGAAAATATGAATATTTCATATTCCAATGTTCTTCACATAGCAGAATATGTTCTATTTATTCATAAATAAATATTTTTACATATATATGATGGTATTTTTTTGGTATTTTGGTACAATATATATGTATACCTAAATATATACATGATCATATATACATATAGATATATACAGATATCTATAGGAATATCTATTTATAAATACATAGAACAAATTCTGCTATGTACTGTACATAGCATTTGAATCTGAAATATTTACAATAAATACACAGTATAACACTTTATTAAAAAATAATATTGCGTAAATATCATTTTAAATGTTTTCATCTGCAAAGGGCTCCAATGCACGTATCTATATGTCTTATGTGTTTGTATTTATATGTGTACATATGTCTGTAAATACATATATACACATATAAATACATAAATACATATATACAAATATAAATACATAAATACACATATAAATACATAAATACATATATACACATATATAAACATATAGACATATATTTACACATACATGTGTATGTATCTCTATGTTAATGCCCCTTGTATGCCTTTTTTTCTAATATAACACCATCTTATATTTTTTATAAGATGGTGTTATTATAAGTGTAAGTGTACTTTTGTAATGTATTTTTGATGTGTTTTATGCAACTTTTTTGATTCCTGAAACAGTTAACCAGAGTACTGAGGACGCGGTAATCATTCTAGCATAAATCACAATTGCGTTCAAGCGATCGCGTTTACTTTCAACTTAGCGGTAAGCATGACAAGTTTAAAAACTTGCGATAAACCCCTTATCGCTCGCACGCAAATGTTTGCATTCTAATTTGGCCCTTAATTAGATAACTGCACCCTGCAAATAGTAAACACTGCACAATGCAGACTGCAATGTAAAGTTCAATTCTGAACTGTTTCACTGCTGGGCTGCACATAAAACTGGCCTTACAGGGAACACTGCCTTTGATGCTGCCTCTTATCTCAGTGTATTTTGACAGTTTTTCACAGCTTGACAGCGCTAGTTCATGTGTGCCATATAGATAACATTGAGTTATTTATGAGTCAGCCCTGGTTGGCTAAAATGTCTGTCGAAAACTGAATTAAGTGGGCAGTCTGCAGAGGCTTAGATACAAGGTAATCACAGAGGTAAAAAGTGTAATATAAACCTTGTTGGTTATGCAAAACAGGGGATTGGTTAATAAAGGGATAATCTATCTTTTTACACAATACAAATTCTGGAGTAGACTGTCCCTTAACTTTCTAATAGTGAATGTAATGTATAATTATATTGAAGTGTAAGTTTTGAATATTGCATTTGAAAGTTGCTTATTTTAGACTTAAACAGTGCTATTCAAAATCAAGTGTATTGACAAATCCACTTGAAATGTGGTTGAAATATGCACAACCACATTCAAAATAAAGCAATATTTCAAAAATAGCAATCATATGGTTTCATATCCACCTCCGCCCGGCCTTTTTATTGGTTGCAGGAAACAATTCACAATTTTCACACCTACGTCAGACATATTGTGAAAGTATTTTGTGAAATAGATATTGAAAAAACTGATTTGTCACTTAGGCTAGTCTGCTCCAAAACTTGCTCCAAAAGTTCCACATCTGCATGATGGCAAACTTTATTGGAAGCCAAGGCACAAAAAAAAAAAAAAATGAAAATGTGCGGTATATATTCTTGTACCTAGGCTACAATGAAATCTATGAGAATCAACATTTAAATGTTAATATTCAGAGTTTACAATTGCTATAAGGAATAATAAATGTAAAAGAATAAATACAATTTAAAAAGTAAATCTGACATTTTTATAAGACATTCAACATTTGCTTAAGATGAATGCATGTGTTTATACAGTATATATATATATATATATATATATATATATATATATATATATATATAAAAACCATGCTAGAAACGCGTAGGCATGTTTGACTATCACACACTGTGTATATATATATATATATATATATATATATATACACACACACACGCACAATGTGTATTTTATGTATATATCATTTATACTCCTTTCCAATAGAAGGTGCACTCTCACCAAAAATACTCCACCTCCCTGCCAATGTGCTCTCAAGTTCTCAACACTTTGTACACAATTGAACCAACAGAGAGGAAGAGACCTCTCTAAGAGACTGCACGTACAGCACTCTGTGCCTGGACTTATAGTGGAGAAATGGGAATTTTAAAATATAACTTTTATTAAATGTATTAAAATAAAACACTCAATTAAAAACAACCTAATAGTGGTAGGCCACTTCCTTAATCCTCTGTAAGCCTTTGATATGTATTAAGTGCTTGGAAGGAAGTTGTTTAGGTGGGGAGTTATAAGTGAGACCTCTTGTTTCAGTAGTATCACTGATAATATAGGGTTAATCTTTATGTGTCAGATACACATATGTTTGGCTATTCAAATAAGATGTAAGTTTGTGCTTGTTGGGTTTGGGTTAAATATAAGTGATGTTCAGTAACCTCAGATATATACTTACAAAGTACAGTTGGAAAATACCCTATGTATGATGAATAACACTTCTGTTAAATCTTATTGTGGAGTATAGTTGCTGTGGACATTCAGACTAGATCTGGTTTCACGTAATAGTATATAAACCTGTATTGTTCTAGTTATGTCTTGAAGCATTCAAATGGCGATTAAATATCTCAATTGATCAACTTATTTCTGCTGTTTTGTAGGTTTATTATCAACATAAATTATTACCAAATTAATGAGGTTTGAAACAGTGTTAATAAAGAAGTATGATTTTGATTATCACAACCAGAATGAGTGTGCTGAATAATTGTAACTATTAAATTAATAAGCTACACCACCTGTTACTTTTGGCTGTTTGTTTTTCAGTAATAGAGGAACTAACTTCTATTGTAAATCAGTAGCCGCAATATTGTGTCACTATTTGTGATATTATATTCTGTTTGCCCCTCTTACTGTAATGTTTTGTGTATCCTGTGTTCTCTCATATAGTAATTTGATCTTTTTGTGTGATTCAGTGTCACATTAGGAATGCAGTATTGTGCTTTGTGTACATTACTTTAGAACCGGATACTTGTTTCCTTGATTTAATTTGTTATGAGCCAAAGGTAAACTAGTTTTATCAACTTAGGTATATATGCACCTTCAGCTGGACTAGTATAGCTGTGGCGCTATTGAGGTACTAACTGGAAGGTATTTAATATAGTAGCAAAAATCAGATAGATGCACCGGTAAACTACAGCTATCTGGCTTTGCGTCTAACTAAGTTAGTAATTCCCCCAATATAATATTGTACGGTTGCCACTTTAGAACACTTAATAAATAGCTGATTGCGAGTAACCCTCTGTTATGTCCAAATAGTTTTAAGGTCAAAGTTATAACTGAAACAAACAGTCCTAATAGTGACTATTTGTCTTATATATAAGCTAGATGCGTAATACAAATTTATCCCGCCTAAACAGGCCAACAACTATAGGTAAAGTTTTTTAAAAAATTAATAGAGCTCCCATCAGCTCTATAACCCCCTGACCGGTTTCGCCCATATCAGGCTTTTTCAAAGGCCTTTGAAAAAGCCCGATACGGGCGAAACCGGTCAGGTTTGGGGGAATTACTAACTTAGTTAGACGCAAAGCCAGATAGCTGTAGTTTACCGGTGCATCTATCTGATTTTTGCTACTATATTAAATACCTTCCAGTTAGTACCTCAATAGCGCCACAGCTATACTAGTCCAGCTGAAGGTGCATATATACCTAAGTTGATAAAACTAGTTTACCTTTGGCTCATAACAAATTAAATCAAGGAAACAAGTATCCGGTTCTAAAGTAATGTACACAAAGCACAATATTGCATTCCTAATGTGACACTGAATCACACAAAAAGATCAAATTACTATATGTGAGAACACAGGATACACAAAACATTACAGTAAGAGGGGCAAACAGAATATAATATAACTAATAGTGACACAATATTGCGGCTACTGATTTACAATAGAAGTTAGTTCCTCTATTACTGAAAAACAAACAGCCAAATGTAACAGGTGGTGTAGCTTATTAATTTAATAGTTACAATTATTCAGCACACTCATTCTGGTTGTGATAATCAAAATCATACTTCTTTATTAACACTGTTTCAAACCTGATTAATTTGGTAATAATTTATGTTGATAATAAACCTACAAAACAACAGAAATAAGTTGATCAATTGAGATATTTAATCGCCATTTGAATGCTTCAAGACATAACTAGAACAATACAGGTTTATATACTATTTCGTGAAACCAGATCTAGTCTGAATGTCCACAGCAACTATACTCCACAATAAGATTTAACAGAAGTGTTATTCATCATACATAGGGTATTTTCCAACTGTACTTTGTAAGTATATATCTGAGGTTACTGAACATCACTTATATTTAACCCAAACCCAACAAGCACAAACTTACATCTTATTTGAATAGCCAAACATATGTGTATCTGACACATAAAGATTAACCCTATATTATCAGTGATACTACTGAAACAAGAGGTCTCACTTATAACTCCCCACCTAAACAACTTCCTTCCAAGCACTTAATACATATCAAAGGCTTACAGAGGATTAAGGAAGTGGCCTACCACTATTAGGTTGTTTTTAATTGAGTGTTTTATTTTAATACATTTAATAAAAGTTATATTTTAAAATTCCCAATTTCTCCACTATAAGTCCAGGCACAGAGTGCTGTATGTGCAGTCTCTTAGAGAGGTCTCTTCCTCTCTGTTGGTTCAATAGATTACTTAACTGCACAGCACCACCTTTTCTGCTATCATAAGCACAGAAATATTAACTGAATATCAGTGACTTACTGCAATCATAGAAAACAAAGGCTGCCGCAGTGGTGCCACTGTATATCAGTTGTGATAAATACTTTGTACACAATCCCTTCAATAATATGCACTCTTTGGTCTTTAGTCAGCAAATTTTCAAATTTAATGGAGTAGTTCTTATTGTTGAAGGGATTTATGTATATATATATACATATATATATATATATATATATATATATATATATATATATATATATATATATATATATATATATATATATATATATATATATATATTGCAATATCCCTAATTCCCTTTTTTAGGATAAATGTATGAATGTAGGTATTCCTAGTTATACAATTCTCAATGAGCAATGAGAACTGATACCTTTTAGGAATATCAATTGTAAATAATAAAAGCTGGTGTGAGATTGGAGTCACAAGTAACAAGGTGGTATTTACTTGGACAGATTGTACTCACAAATTGGTGAAAGAGATACTATTGTATCAGAGCAGTTTCTAACAAGGGTTTATCCTTCCTCTCACAGGTATTAATAATGACAGTTTTAAGTCTTTGTTAGAATTAGTTTCGGGGTGAAGAGGATAAAGCAAATATGAATGAACATAAATTCAGTATAGCATATAACTCTGAGAACTTATGAATCTTTATAGGTACTAATACTGTGATCAGATGTAGGTTTTGTATGGAGACCGTTTTGACAGAAAGAGATACAGACTGGCTGACACTGTTTACAAACAAATGAGGATAGCAGACCTTCGTCAATTCCGGTGTTAATAAAGTCAAGTTGAGAATGCAGAAAGCGTAATTGAGTTAGTGACAGTCTAAAGAGTAAATGATACTTGCGGTTTCCTTTGCTTGATCTGGTAGCGTAGTAGCGCTAAACTTATCCGGTGTATGTAAAGTATCCCCGCTGTAAGCTGTGTTTGTTCAGGCAGCTTGTCGGGTGTTCCCTCTCCACACGCTGTTAGTGATGACGTCAGTGAAAGCCGAGAGCTCCTGTTTGATAGAGAGACACTCCTTGCTTATGCCTTTGCACATAAGCGTTCTGTTTAAGCTTTTGGGAAAAACTGTAGAAGGTTTGTAAAGAGGAAGGTGATAACTCAGAGTTAGATTGATTAAAGATTATTTGAGTAACTATAGGTTTATCCAGGACTTAGGAGTATGATATCTGACAGTTTCAGAGAGACGTGGATACCACACACTTGCAATAATCAAGCAATTGTATATTGCTTGAGTCCCTCCTTAAATAGGTGTTCCGGTTTTCAGCAGAGGTAGTCTTAAAGGGGCAGGTTATACCAATATGATATGTCTTAAAGGGACATAGAATATGACAGATCCCCCCACTCAGGATGCCCTTCACCGTTCCGCAATCTCTGGTTTATTCGGGTATTTGGCATGAAAATCTGAAAGAAGACGTGGAGCGTGAATATTAGAGTAAGGAATCCAGGAATCTTCTTCTGGACCATATCCTTTCCAGTGTACCAAATATTCAACTCTTCTCCACCGTACACGGGAGTCAAGGATTTCTTCTATTTCGTAATCTAATTGATCTGGTTCGGTTATATCAGGAGGATTTGCATTGCTGACTTGTCCGTTGTCTTTTCCAAGATAGGGTTTCAATAGAGACACATGGAAGGACGGATGTATCCTCATTGCATTAGGAAGTTTCAGTGTAACAGCATTAGGATTAATGACCTTTATGATTGTATAGGGACCAATGAATTGATTTGCTAGTTTTTTACAAGGTACTGTGAGTTTAAGGTTTTTTGTGGAAAGTAGAACACGATCTCCGACTTTGAATGTAGGAGGAGTACACCTTTTGGTATCGTAGTATTTCTTTTGTGTGGCTTTAGCTTCTTCTAGATGACTTCTTAGAAGAGTAAGTGAAGACTTAATGTTTTGGGTGTAATCCGATACAGTGGGGTTGATGGATACAAGGTCTCGGCCTGGAAGAGACTTTGGATGGTATCCGTAGGTGGCATAGAAAGGTGAGGTTTTTGTGGAGGTATTCATAGAGTTATTATATGCAAATTCTGCAAGTGGTAACCAATCCACCCAATCATCCTGGAGATGGGAGATATAACATCGAAGATATTGTTCCAGGGTTTGGTTGTTACGTTAAGTCAACCCATTGGATTGAGGGTGGAATGCAGTAGTAAGTCTTGATGAGATTTGAAGAATTCGGCACAATTCCTTCCAGAATCTGGAGGTGAATTGGGTGCCTCAATCTGACACAATGGAAGTGGGTAATCCATGAAGTTTCACGATTTGTGAAATGAATATCTTAGCTGTGGTGATGGCAGTAGGTAGAGATTTCAATGGTACAAAATGAGCTAATTTGGTGAGATGGTCTACTACCACTAGAATGGTTGTAAACTGGTTAGAGGGTGGTAAGTCAACGATGAAGTCCATTGCTATCATACTCCATGGAATCTCAGGGATTGGTAATGGACACATAAGACCAAATGGTTTATGGTGGTCTTTTTTGTTTCTTGCGCAAGTGTTACATTTCGTCACGAATTCTGCTACATCTTGATTTAGATGTGGCCACCAGAAAGTTCTTTGAAGGAGTTCCATGGTTTTTGTAATGCCAGGATGTCCGGAATGGGGTGAGTCATGGTAATGTTGTAGGAGTTCCTGGCGTAGTGATGCTGGGATGTAGGTTTTACCTTTATATAAGTATAATCCAGATTTTTTGTCTTGTTCACAGTATGAAGGAATTTCTGTGTCTGAGTTTAAAGCTGATATTATATCTGTGAGTAGAGTAGTTGCAGAAGCTACAATTTTGTGGGGAGGAATGAGATATTTTTTCTCAGAATCTTCAGTGATTGGTACAAGTGATCTGGAGAGAGCGTCGGCCTTTACATTCTTTGATCCAGGTCGATACGTAATAAGAAATTCGAATCTGTCAAGGAATAGCGCCCATCTGACCTGTCTTGAAGAAAGTGTTTTATTATTCCTAAGATATTGAAGGTTTTTATGGTCGGTAAAGATGTAGAACGGTTTAGAAATGCCCTCAAGTAAATGCCTCCAATGTTCCAGAGCACATTTAATTGCTAACAGTTCTTTGTCTCCCACAGAATAGTTTTGTTCAGCGTTTGTGAGTGTTCTTGAATAATAGGCAACAGGATGTAGGTTTGGATTAGTCAAACTTTGTTGGGAGAGAACAGCACCAATTCCAGTGTTGGATGCATCAACTTCTACTGTGTACTGGTAATCTGGGTGTGGAAGCTGTAATATTGGAGCTGTTGAGAACTTCCTTTTTAAAAGTTGAAAAGCATCTTGAGCTTCTTTGTTCCATGAAAATCTTTGGTTACCTGTTAGTCTTGTTAATGGTTTGACAACTGTGGAGAAGTTTTTTATGAATCGTCTGTAAAAATTTGCAAACCCCAAGAATCGTTGTAAAGACTTTACCACTGTGGGGTTTGTCCAATTGATTATGGCAGATACCTTTTCTGGGTCCATAGTTATACCAGTAGGTGAGATTATATAACCTAGAAATTTTATAGTCTTTACATGGAAGCAACACTTCTCTATCTTAGCGTATAGTTGGTGTTCCCTCAATCTAGCTAAGACCCACCTAACGTGTTTTACGTGTTCGGTTAAATTACGAGAATAAATTAAAATGTCGTCCAAATATATGACTACGCACACATCCATAAGGTCTTTAAAAATATCATTTATAAAATATTGGAATGTGGCTGGAGCATTTGTGAGGCCGAAGGGCATGACATTATATTGGAATAAGCCATAACGGGTCCTAAAGGCCGTTTTCCATTAATCCCCGCTCTTCATCCTGATAAGGTTATATGCACCTTTTAGGTCTAATTTGGTGAATATTTTAGCTTCACTTAACCTTTCTAGAAGTTCTGGGATGAGAGGAAGGGGATATCTATTCTTAATGGTTATAGAATTAAGAGCTCTGTAGTCAATAATTGGACGTCTGGTGCCATCTTTGTTTGTAACGAAAAAGATGCCAGCTGCTGCTGACGAAGTACTGGGTGAAATAAAACCCTTTCGTAGGTTGTCATCTAGGTATTCTCTCAAGAACTGTAACTCTTTTTGTGATAGAGGGAATATCCTACCAAATGGGATGACTGCACCAGGTTTCGTGTCTATTGGGCAGTCATATGTTCGGTGAGGAGGTAAATTCTCTGCCTCTTTTAAATCAAACACGTCAGAGAATTCTGAATATTCTGGTGGTAAAGCATTTTCAGCATGGTTGATCTGTATATACGGATAACAGGTTAGTGAACAGTAGGAAGATTCAAATTTAATTTTATTATTAGACCAATCAATTGTGGGGTTATGTTTTTTTAACGATGGGTATCCCAGGATGATGGGATGTATGGAACCTGGAATAATGTCATAAGTTATATATTCTTTGTGGCCAGTCTTAGTTGTGGTAAGAAGTGGAATGGTGTGATGTGTAATAGGACCTTTTAAAAAATTAGAACCCTCAATAACTTTCACAAAGACAGGTATATCTTTCAACATACAAGGGATTTTATTTACAGTGACAACTTTTTGGTCTATGAACATTCCGAAGGCTCCGGAGTCAATCATAGCCTCGCTCTGGTAGAGGTGTTGGTCCCACTGTAAAGACATAGATATGGTCAAATTGGTATTTTTATTTGTTGAGATAGTGGTAATACAGTGAAAAATCTTACCCTTCTTCTGACGGAGAAGAGGACATGTAGACACACCATGATCCTTGTTTGCACAGTACATGCACAGGTTGGATAATCGACATCTTGTCTTTTCGTCTTGAGATAGAGGACCTTTTATAGCACCTATTTCCATAGCGACTGATGGAGTGCTGGGTTTATCATAATGTGTAACATAATGTTTTCTCCCATATGCTTCAGGGTGTTGTCTTTCCAACTTCCTTTCCCTGTAGCGGCGGTCCATTGAGATACAAACTTTTATTAAAGCATCTAAGGTTTCAGTTAATTCTATCCTGGAAAGTTCATCTTTGAGGTGTTCCAATAGGCCCAGCCTGAATTGATTCTTCAAGCTAATTACATTACATTCGGAATCGGTAGCCCAGAGTTGGAATTCAGCTATGTAGTCTTCTACCGCTCTTTTACCCTGTTTTAAGGATCTCATGGCTTGTTCAGCGGTACTTTGTTTGTTGGTATCCTCATATAGGGTAGACATAGCTGTGAAGAAATTGTCTAATGAATCTAATATAGGATCCCCAGACTCGAAGAATCGATCTGCCCATGCTCTGGGTTCCCCACTCAAATAAGAGATAGTCGTACAGACCTTAATTCTCTCAGTACTGTACGTTTTAGGTTTCATGTTAAATAATAACATACATGAATTCTTAAATTCTCGGTATTTAGAACGAACCCCTGAAAATGGATGAGGTGGATTAATTTGGGGTTCAGGATGATCAGTAGGTTTCTGTGTAAAGTAATCATTCATCAAACGTTTGAGAGTGTTATTCTCGGTTTGTAGTTCAGTTAGACCTTGTGCAAGTAATTCAACCTTTTGGTTAAGGGTGCCAATTTCATTGGACATTTGTGCAGGATCCATAATAAATCTTAGGCTTGATTATTCTGCAATATCCCTAATTCCCTTTTTTTAGGATAAATGTATGAATGTAGGTATTCCTAGTTATACAATTCTCAATGAGCAATGAGAACTGATACCTCTTAGGAATATCAATTGTAAATAATAAAAGCTGGTGTGAGATTGGAGTCACAAGTAACAAGGCGGTATTTACTTGGACAGATTGTACTCACAAATTGGTGAAAGAGATACTATTGTATCAGAGCAGTTTCTAACAAGGGTTTATCCTTCCTCTCACAGGTATTAATAATGACAGTTTTAAGTCTTTGTTAGAATTAGTTTCGGGGTGAAGAGGATAAAGCAAATATGAATGAACATAAATTCAGTATAGCATATAACTCTGAGAACTTATGAATCTTTATAAGTACTAATACTGTGATCAGATGTAGGTTTTGTATGGAGACCATTTTGACAGAAAGAGATACAGCCTAGCTGACACTGTTTACAAACAAATGATGATAGCAGACCTTCGTCAATTCCGGTGTTAATAAAGTCAAGTTGAGAATGCAGAAAGCGTAATTGAGTTAGTGACAGTCTAAAGAGTAAATGATACTTGCGGTTTCCTTTGCTTGATCTGGTAGCGTAGTAGCGCTAAACTTATCCGGTGTATGTAAAGTATCCCCACTGTGAGCTGTGTTTGTTCAGGCAGCTTGTCGGGTGTTCCGTCTCCACACGCTGTTAGTGATGACGTCAGTGAAAGCCGAGAGCTCCAGTTTGATAGAGAGACACTCCTTGCTTATGCCTTTGCACATAAGCGTTCTGTTTAAGCTTTTGGGAAAAACTGTAGAAGGTTTGTAAAGAGGAAGGTGATAACTCAGAGTTAGATTGATTAAAGATTATTTGAGTAACTATAGGTTTATCCAGGACTTAGGAGTATGATATCTGACAGTTTCAGAGAGACGTGGATACCACACACTTGCAATAATCAAGCAATTGTATATTGCTTGAGTCCCTCCTTAAATAGGTGTTCCGGTTTTCAGCAGAGGTGGTCTTAAAGGGGCAGGTTATAACAATATGATATGTCTTAAAGGGACATAGAATATGACATGTATATATATATCTATATATATATATATATATATATATATATATATATATATATATATATATATATACAGTATATATATATATATAGATATGCATAAAATATACAGACCACACTCGCTGGGTTTCAGACAAACTTCAGCATTTCTTTATTCTGGTGACGTTTCGAGGATAATCTTGCCTTCCTCAAGCCAAAATTATCCTCGAAACGTGTATATTTTCTTTTTATTGCCCCTGCCGGCACCCTGGTCATTGTCATTTTTGGTTAGTGAGAGTGCAGTTCCTAACATTTCTGTACATATATATATTTATATATATATATATATATATATATATATAATATTTTATTGAAACATTTACTGTGAGTTACTACTATGCTATATGTTTAACCCTTTGAGTGCTAATGACGGCTCACAGAGTTTCTCACTCTGGTGCTAATGACAGCTCAGAGCCGTCATGAGCACTCTCCCACCTTGAGGGAGATCTGGGGGCTCCATACTGCTCCTACCCCGGCGATCGTGCCTGTAGAGTGACAGGCATCGCCGGGGCTTCACGTGATGCGCGGTGACGTCACGCGCAATTACGTGATGACGTCACCGCGCAACTTTAGTTATACTTAACAATGTTAAGTATAGAAGGAGGGGGCATGCTGCTTAGAAGCCTGTATCTCAGGCATCTAAGCAGCTACAGACCACCAAGACCCGTTGTTGGAAAGGTAATCGCCTAACCTTTCCAACAGTGTAAGTCTTGGGGTCTGTAAAAAAAAATAAAAAAGTTAAAAAAAATGTTTTCAAACATTTCAAAAATAAAATAAAATATTAGCACCCAGGTGGGAAATGGCTTAGCAGCCAAAGGGTTAATTATTAAAGTGTGGATTAAAAGGGACATTAAACTGCTGTGCTCAACTACAAAAAATAGCAACTGCTCACTATGTTATTGCATTTCATCATGGTCCTGCAGCTCTTTTCAAATCAGTTTTCCTATTTTAATAGCGTAAAGGTGCCAGATACTGAAGCTCCGCCTCTTCATACTGGGCACCATTTTGGAGTTCAGGTATATTCACAGCCTGTGACAAAAGCAGTGCACACTCACAGATCAGTGATATTGCCATTTGTTGATAGCTGTATCATTTGCTTGGAGTTAGTGTGCATGGAACATTGTGTGAGCTTTACATTTTTTATACAAAATATATTTTAACCCCTTAATGACCACAGCACTTTTCCATTTTCTGTCCGTTTGGGACCAAGGCTATTTTTACATTTTTGCGGTGTTTGTGTTTAGCTGTAATTTTCCTCTTACTCATTTACTGTACCCACACATATTATATACCGTTTTTCTCACCATTAAATGGACTTTCTAAAGATACCATTATTTTCATCATATCTTATAATTTACTATAAAAAAAATATAAAATATGAGGAAAAATTGAAAAAAAATACACTTTTTCTAACTTTGACCCCCAAAATCTGTTACACATCTACAACCACCAAAAAATACCCATGCTAAATAGTTTCTAAATTTTGTCCTGAGTTTAGAAATACCCAATGTTTACATGTTCTTTACTTTTTTTGCAAGTTATAGGGCCATAAATACAAATAGCACTTTGCTATTTCCAAACCATTTTTTTTCAAAATTAGCGCTAGTTACATTAGAACACTAATATCTTTCAAGAATCTCTGAATATCTATTGACATATATATATATTTTTTTAGTAGACATCCCAAAGTATTGATCTAGGCCCATTTTTGTATATTTCATGCCACCATTTCACCGCCAAATGCGATCAAATAAAAAAAATTGTTCACTTTTTCACAAATTTTTTCACAAACTTTAGGTTTCTCACTGAAATTATTTACAAACAGCTTGTGCAATTATGGCACAAATGGTTGTAAATTGTTCTCTGGGATCCCCTTTGTTCAGAAATAGCAGACTTATATGGCTTTGGTGTTGCTTTTTGGTAATTAGAATGCCACTAAATGCCACTGCGCACCACACGTGTATTATGCCCAGCAGTAAAGGGGTTAATTAGGGAGCATGTAGGGAGCTTTTTGGGGTAATTTTAGCTTTAGTGTAGTGTAGTAGACAACCCCAAGTATTGATCTAGGCCCATTTTGGTATATTTCATGCCACCATTTCACCGCCAAATGCGATCAAATTAAAAAAAACGTAACATTTTTCACAATTTTAGGTTTCTCACTGAAATCATTTACAAACAGCTTGTGCAGTTATGGCACAAATGGTTGTAAATGCTTCTCTGGGATCCCCTTTGTTCAGAAATAGCAGACATATATGGCTTTGGCGTTGCTTTTTGGTATTTAGAAGGCCGCTAAATGCCGCTGCGCATCACACGTGTATTATAGCTAGCAGTGAAGGGGTTAATTAGGTAGCTTGTAGGGAGCTTGCGGGTTAATATCACATTTAGAGTAGAGCTCAGCCTCCCACCTGAAACATCAGACCCCCTGATCCCTCCCAAACAGCTCTCTTCCCTCCCCCACCCCACAATTGTCCCCGCCATCTTAAGTACTGGCAGAAAGTCTGCCAGTACTAAAATAAAAGCTATATTTGTTTTTTTTGTGTGTTTTTAAAAAAGCATATTTACATATGCTGCTGTGTACTATCCCCCCTTAGCCCCTAACCTCACTGATCCCCCCCAAACAGCTCTATAACCCTCCCACTCTAACTTAATCTGCGCCATCTTGGGTACTGGCAGCTGTCTGCCAGTACCCAGTTTAGAAGAAAACATGCTTTTTTTTTCATTTTTACTAATTTTTTCTGTAGTGTAGCTTCCCCCCACACCAAACCAACCCCCCACCCCTCCACGATCTCTTTTTGTGCTTTTGCACAAACAAGATTTGGGCATTTCTTATTAAAGATATTTTCCGTAGTGTAGCGGTTCCCACCCGCTCCCGCCCGTGCACGCGCCCGCCCGCCACCCTCCGTGCACGCGCGCGCGCCCGCGCGCGCCCCCTAACGTTCCCGCCCCCCTTGACTTCACAGCACACACCGATGGCCGCCCACCCGCCTCCCAAGCCGGCTCCCACCCACCAACGATACCGGCCATCGATGTCCGGTGCAGAGAGGGCCACAGAGTGGCTCTCTCTGCACCGGAAGGCCGTGTAAGGTTATTGCAGGATGCCTCCATATCGAGGCATCACTGCAATAACCGGAAAGCAGCTGGAAGCGATCAGGATCGCTTCCAGCTGCTTTCCACACAGAGGACGTGCAGGGTACGTCCTCAGGCATTAACTGCCTTTTTTTTGAGGACGTACCCTGCACGTCCTCGGTCATTAAGGGGTTAAAAAGCACTCAACAATAATATAGAGCAATTCAACCACTGTAAAAATGTAAAGCTCCTGCTTTGTATCATGCACCCTAAACTGAAGCACATTAAACAGTTGTCAGACAGTTGACAACCTCATTGCTATGTAAATGCACAGTACTTCGGTCACAGTGTGTGAGAATACCTAAGCTCTAAAATTGCAGCCCCCAGTACAAAGTGGTGGACTTTCAACATCAAACATTTCAGGGGTTACAACAGCAACACAGCTTTAATGAAAGCTGCAGCAACAGGAGGGAAAGCAATAGCATAGTGAGTAGTAACCATTCTAGGGTAGCTGTGTTCTGCAGTTTAATGTCCCTTTAAAGGCTATTTTTGTATACCGGGGTAGATAAACTTTTCCTGTAATGGACCAGATAGTAAATAGTTTAGGCTTTGTGGGTCAAGAGGCAAAATTATGAATAGTAAAATAGTTTTAGATTGTTAACGCGTCTGAAATTATTTTAGTGTGCGCTATATATTCAATGGATAGTGCAGGGCGCGCTAACATCACTCAAATTACAAGTGGTGAGTTATGTGTTGCGTATTGACAAAATTAAGTTTTAAGACTAGAATAAAAGTATAAAAAACACACGTATAATACATTAAAATAAAGTCATTCACACACACAAACACACATATATATGTATATATACATACAATTACATACACATACATTTGCACAAAGATATACATGCATACACATATATACATACACATATACAAATACACACGCATACATATATACCTTTCTTTCTAATGACACGTGAGTCCACGGATCATCATCAATTACTGTTGGGAATATAACTCCTGGCCAGCAGGAGGAGGCAAAGAGCACCACAGCAAAGCTGTTAAGCATCACTTCCCTTCCCACAAACCCCATTCATTCTCTTTGGCTGAAGAGAATGTCTTCTCTTTCTCTTTGGCTGAAGAGTAGTATTCGTTTGGCCTATGAGACGACTGAACAGCAACCTCCTGAGAGAATCACAGCTCATTCCACGAGGGCTGTTTCTTCTTCTTGGGCTTTCAAAAATGAGGCTTCTGTGGAACAGATTTGCAAAGCTGTAACTTGATCTTCCTTACATACTTTTTCTAAATGTTATAAATTTTATACTTTTCCTTCGGCTGAGGCTTCTTTTGGGAGAAAGGTTCTTCAAGCGGTGGTGCCTTCTGTTTAGATTACCTGTCTTGTCCCTCCCTCATAATCTGTGTCCTCTGGCTTGGGTATTGATTCCCAACAGTAATTGATGATGATCCGTGGACTCACCGTGTCATTAGAAAGAAAAAAAATGTATGCCTACCTGATAAATGTATTTCTTTCTTGACACGGTGAGTCCACGGCCCGCCCTGTTTTTCAGACAGTTTTTTGTTAGGCACCTCAGCACCTTGTGTTATTTCCTTTCTCTCCTTTTCCTTTGTTGAATGACTGGGGTTTGTGGGAAGGGAAGTGATACTTAAAGGGTCATGAAACACAACATGTTTCTTTCATGATTCAGATAGAGAATACAATTTTAAACAACTTTTCCATTTTCTTCTATTATTTAATTTGCTTCCTCCTCTTGTTATCCTTTGCTGAAAGGTTTATCTCAGGAGCAGCAAAGAACCTAGGTCCTAGCTGTTGATTGGTGGCTGCATATATATATTGATTGTAATTGGCTCACCCATGTGTTCAGTTAGAAACCATTAGTGCATGGCTGCTCCTTCAACAAATGATACCAAGAGATTGAAATAAATTAGATAATAGAAGTAAATTAGAAAGTTGTTTAAAATTGTATTCTCTATCTGAATCATGAAAGAAAAAATTTGGGTTTCATGTACCTTTAACAGCTTTGCTGTGGTGCCCTTTGCCTCCTCCTGCTGGCCAGGAGTGATATTCCCAACAGTAATTGATGATGACCCGTGGACTCACCATGTCAAAAAATAAATACATTTATCAGGTAAGCATAAATTTTGCTTTAAGCCCTTCCCATTTTAAAATTATTATTTTTATGTCTGTAGTTAATTGCTGTCTTTTAGACTTATGTATATGATATATATATATATTAGTGCTTAATGTATTATAGGTATGTGATGTATAAATATGTCGCTGAAAATGTATAATCTGTGTGAAATTTGTTAAGCATTAAGTATGCAATAGGTTTTGTGTTTAAAAATGTTTGTAGGTACATGTGTGTGTGTGTATAGTCGATGACTCATGTATGGGAGGAGAACTTTTCTCTGTTTATATATTTCTACCTTTCTTTTCCACCTTAAGTTAATACTTTCTCTTTACCTTTCTCACTATAATTTACAATTTATTTTCAATCGCATGGAGAGTCCACGATTCCATTCAATTACTGTTGGGAATTCATCTTCTGGCAACCAGCAGGAGGCAAGGCCCCCCCTAGCAAAACCTAAAGTGATGGTAAACACCATATGTAGCGATAATATCAATTAACAGGATAGATTACCTTAATGACACACACCCTGACCCAATTACATCTAATGCAATATATTAAAAAAGCTTTGAATACTTGTATTTATCAATTCATCTTCTGAGATACATCTCCAGCCCCCTGTGACGTAATAACCAATGTTTATTAAAGGGACACTGTACCCAAAAAATGTATTTCTCCAACATTGGTGTGTCCGGTCCACGGCGTCATCCTTACTTGTGGGATATTCTCTTCCCCAACAGGAAATGGCAAAGAGTCCCAGCAAAGCTGGTCACATGATCCCTCCTAGGCTCCGCCCACCCCAGTCATTCTCTTTGCCGTTGCACAGGCAACATCTCCACGGAGATGGTTAAGAGTTTTTTGTAGTTTTATTCTTCTATCAAGTGTTTGTTATTTTAAAATAGTGCTGGTATGTACTATTTACTCTGAAACAGAAAAGGATGAAGATTTCTGTTTGTAAGAGGAAGATGATTTTTAGCAGACAGTAACTAAAATCGATTGCTGTTTCCACACAGGACTGTTGAGATGAAGTAACTTCAGTTGGGGGAAACAGTTAGCAGTCTTTTCTGCTTAAGGTATGACTAGCCATATTTCTAACAAGACCATGTAATGCTGGAAGGCTGTAATTTCCCCTCATGGGGACCGGTAAGCCATTTTCTTAGTTAAACATAAAAGAATAAAGGGCTTCAAAAAGGGCTTAAAAACTGGTAGACATTTTTCTGGGCTAAAACAATTGCTTTACTAGGCATATTATGCAGATTCTAACTAATTATTTGGTATTATAATCTTGGGGAACGTTTAGAAAAACGGCAGGCACTGTGTTGGACACCTTTTTCAGATGGGGGCCTTTCTAGTTATATACAGAGCCTCATTCTGGGACTGTATAGGGGTTAAATGTAAAAACGGCTCCGGTTCCGTTAATGTAAGGGTTAAAGCTCTGAAATTTGGTTGCAATACTTTTAATGCTTTAAGACACTGTGGTGAAATTTTGGTGAATTTTGAACAATTCCTTCATACTTTTTCACATATTCAGTAATAAAGTGTTTTCAGTTTGAAATTTAAAGTGACAGTAACGGTTTTATTTTAAAACGTTTTTTGTGCTTTGTTGACAAGTTTAAGCCTGTTTAACATGTCTGTACCATCAGATAAGCTATGTTCTATATGTATGAAAGCCAATGTGTCTCCCCATTTAAATTTATGTGATAATTGTGCCATAGTGTCCAAACAAAGTAAGGACAGTAATGCAACAGATAATGATATTGCCCAAGATGATTCCTCAAATGAGGGGAGTAAACATGATACTACATCATCCCCTACTGTGTCTACACCAGTTATGCCCACACAGGAGGCCCCTAGTACATCTAGTGCGCCAATACTTATTACCATGCAACAATTAACGGCTGTAATGGATAACTCCATAGCAAATCTTTTATCCAAAATGCCTACTTATCAGAGAAAGCGCGATTGCTCTGTTTTAAACACTGAAGAGCAAGAGGACGCTGATGATAACTGTTCTGACATACCCTCACACCAATCTCAAGGGGCCATGAGGGAGGTTTTGTCTGATGGAGAAATTTCAGATTCAGGAAAAATTTCTCATCAAGCTGAACCTGATGTTGTGACATTTAAATTTAAATTAGAACATCTCCGCGCACTGCTTAAGGAGGTGTTATCTACTCTGGATGATTGTGACAATTTGGTCATTCCAGAGAAATTATGTAAGATGGACAAGTTCCTAGAGGTTCCGGTGCCCCCCGACGCTTTTCCTATACCCAAGCGGGTGGCGGACATAGTAAATAAAGAGTGGGAAAGGCCCGGCATACCTTTTGTTCCCCCCCTATATTTAAGAAATTATTTCCTATAGTCGACCCCAGAAAGGACTTATGGCAGACAGTCCCCAAGGTCGAGGGGGTGGTTTCTACTCTAAACAAACGCACTACTAATCCTATCGAAGATAGTTGTGCTTTCAAAGATCCTATGGATAAGAAATTAGAGGGTTTGCTTAAAAAGATTTTTGTACAGCAAGGTTACCTTCTGCAACCAATTTCATGCATTGTTCCTGTCACTACGGCAGCGTGTTTCTGGTTCGAGGAACTAGAAAAATCGCTCAGTAAAGAATCTTCGTATGAGGAGGTTATGGACAGAGTTCAAGCACTTAAATTGGCTAACTCTTTTGTTTTAGATGCCGCTTTGCAATTAGCTAGATTAGCGGCGAAAAATTCAGGGTTTGCTGTCGTGGCGCGCAGAGTGCTTTGGCTAAGGTCTTGGTCAGCGGATGTGTCTTCCAAGACAAAATTGCTTAACATTCCTTTCAAAGGTAAAACATTATTTGGACCTGATTTGAAAGAGATTATTTCAGACATCAGTGGGGGAAAGGGCCACGCCCTCCCACAGGATAGGTCTTTTAAGGCTAATAATAAGCCTAATTTTCGTCCCTTTCGCAGAAACGGACCAGTCTCTAATTCTGTATCCTCTAAGCAAGAGGGTAATACTTCACAACCCAAACCAGCCTGGAAACCAATGCAAGGCTGGAACAAGGGTAAGCAGGCCAAGAAGCCTACCACTGCTACCAAAACAGCATGAAGGGATAGCCCCCGATCCGGGACCGGATCTAGTGGGGGGCAGACTTTCTCTCTTTGCTCAGGCTTGGACAAGAGATGTTCAGGATCCTTGGGCGCTAGAAATAGTTTCTCAAGGTTATCTCCTGGAATTCAAGGAACTACCCCCAAGGGGAAGGTTCCACAGGTCTCAATTATCTTCAAACCAAATAAAGAGACAGGCATTCTTACATTGTGTAGAAGACCTGTTAAAGATGGGAGTGATACATCCAGTTCCAATAAGAGAACAAGGAATGGGATTTTATTCCAATCTGTTCATAGTTCCCAAAAAAGAGGGAACATTCAGACCAATTTTGGATCTAAAGATCCTAAACAAATTTCTCAGGGTACCATCGTTCAAAATGGAAACTATTCGAACGATCCTACCTACTATCCAGGAAAATCAATTTATGACTACCGTGGATTTAAAGGATGCGTACCTACATATTCCTATACACAAGGAACATCATCAGTTCCTAAGGTTCGCTTTTCTGGACAAGCATTACCAGTTTATGGCACTTCCATTTGGATTAGCCACTGCTCCAAGGATTTTCACAAAGGTACTAGGGTCCCTTCTAGCGGTTCTAAGACCAAGGGGCATTGCAGTAGTACCTTACTTGGACGACATCCTGATTCAAGCGTCGTCCCTGTCAAAAGCAAAGGCTCATACGGACATCGTCCTAGCCTTTCTCAGATCTCACGGATGGAAGGTGAACAAAGAAAAAAGTTCTCTGTCCCCCGTCAACAAGAGTTCCCTTCTTGGGAACAATAATAGATTCCTTAGAAATGAGGATTTTTCTGACAGAGGTCAGAAAATCAAAACTTCTAAGCTCTTGTCAAGTACTTCATTCTGTTCCTCGTCCTTCCATAGCGCAGTGCATGGAAGTAATAGGATTGATGGTTGCAACAATGGACATAGTTCCTTTTGCACGAATTCATCTAAGACCATTACAACTGTGCATGCTCAGACAGTGGAATGGGGGATTATACAGACTTGTCTCCGACGATTCAAGTAGATCAAAAGACCAGAGATTCACTCCGTTGGTGGCTGACCCTGGACATTCTGTCACAGGGAATGAGCTTCCGCAGACCAGAGTGGGTCATTGTCACGACCGACGCCAGCCTAGTGGGCTGGGGCGCGGTCTGGGAATCCCTGAAAGCTCAGGGTCTATGGTCTCGGGAAGAGTCTCTTCTCCCGATAAACATTCTGGAACTGAGAGCGATATTCAATGCTCTCAGAGCTTGGCCTCAACTAGAAAAGGCCAAATTCATAAGGTTTCAGGTCAGACAACATGACGACCGTTGCATATATCAATCATCAGGGGGGAACAAGGACTTCCCTGGCGATGAAAGAAGTGACCAAGATAATTCAATGGGCGGAGGATCACTCCTGCCACTTGTCTGCGATCCACATCCCAGGAGTGGAAAATTGGGAAGCGGATTTTCTGAGTCGTCAGACATTCCATCCGGGGGAGTGGGAACTCCATCCGGAAATCTTTGCCCAAATAACTCAATTATGGGGCATTCCAGACATGGATCTGATGGCGTCTCGTCAGAACTTCAAGGTTCCTTGCTACGGGTCCAGATCCAGGGATCCCAAGGCGACCCTAGTAGATGCACTAGTAGCACCTTGGACCTTCAACCTAGCTTATGTATTCCCACCGTTTCCTCTCATCCCCAGGCTGGTAGCCAGGATCAATCAGGAGAGGGCCTCGGTGATCTTGATAGCTCCTGCGTGGCCACGCAGGACTTGGTATGCAGACCTGGTGAATATGTCATCGGCTCCACCATGGAAGCTACCTTTGAGACAGGACCTTCTTGTTCAGGGTCCATTCGAACATCCGAATCTGGTTTCCCTCCAACTGACGGCTTGGAGATTGAACGCTTGATTTTATCAAAGCGTGGGTTTTCAGATTCTGTAATAGATACTCTGATTCAGGCTAGAAAGCCTGTAACTAGAAAAATTTACCATAAAATATGGAAAAAATATATCTGTTGGAGTGAATCTAAAGGATTCCCATGGAACAAGATAAAAATTCCTAAGATTCTATCCTTTCTACAAGAAGGTTTGGAGAAAGGATTATCTGCAAGTTCTCTGAAGGGACAGATCCCTGCTTTATCTGTTTTACTTCACAAAAGACTGGCAGCTGTGCCAGATGTTCAAGCATTTGTTCAGGCTCTGGTTAGGATCAAGCCTGTTTACAGACCTTTGACTCCTCCCTGGAGTCTAAATCTAGTTCTTTCAGTTCTTCAAGGGGTTCCGTTTGAACCCTTACATTCCGTAGATATTAAGTTATTATCTTGGAAAGTTTTGTTTTTGGTTGCAATTTCTTCTGCTAGAAGAGTTTCAGAGTTATCTGCTCTGCGGTGTTCTCCGCCCTATCTGGTGTTCCATGCAGATAAGGTGGTTTTGCGTACTAAGCCTGGTTTTCTTCCGAAAGTTGTTTCCAACAAAAATATTAACCAGGAGATAGTTGTACCTTCTTTGTGTCCGAATCCAGTTTCAAAGAAGGAACGTTTGTTACACAATTTGGACGTAGTCCGTGCTCTAAAATTCTATTTAGAGGCTACTAAAGATTTCAGACAAACATCTTCCTTGTTTGTTGTTTATTCTGGTAAAAGGAGAGGTCAAAAAGCGACTTCTACCTCTCTTTCCTTTTGGCTTAAAAGCATTATCCGATTGGCTTATGAGACTGCCGGACGGCAGCCTCCTGAAAGAATCACAGCTCACTCCACTAGGGCTGTGGCTTCCACATGGGCCTTCAAGAACGAGGCTTCTGTTGACCAGATATGTAAGGCAGCGACTTGGTCTTCACTGCACACTTTTGCCAAATTTTACAAATTTGATACTTTTGCTTCTTCGGAGGCTATTTTTGGGAGAAAGGTTTTGCAAGCCGTGGTGCCTTCCATTTAGGTGACCTGATTTGCTCCCTCCCTTCATCCGTGTCCTAAAGCTTTGGTATTGGTTCCCACAAGTAAGGATGACGCCGTGGACCGGACACACCAATGTTGGAGAAAACAGAATTTATGCTTACCTGATAAATTACTTTCTCCAACGGTGTGTCCGGTCCACGGCCCGCCCTGGTTTTTTAATCAGGTCTGATGAATTATTTTAGAAAAGGGGAAAGAGTGATTGGGATAGCGCTATGCAGCTGCGAGTCTTATAGAGTGAAAATAAATAAATGTTAGTTTGGATCTATTTATATCTGCATATGAGGGTGTCCCCGTTTTGGTTGTCCAACTTTGTGATTTTTATTTTGGTATGTTAACAAATTACTACATATAAATTATATTTAATTTGATTAAAGTAATCTAATCTCTTACTTAAGATTATTTATTTTTCTTTTTGAATACTTTAAGTGTTAAGTATTACTAATAATTATTGCTTAACACTTAAAATATTCAAAAAGAAAAATAAATAATCTTAAATAAGAGATTAGATTACTTTAATCAAATTAAATATAATTTACATGTATGTTTGTTAATAATTATTTATTTGTCTTCTATCTAATAAAATTATATTAATATATGTATATAAAATATTTATTTATAATAAAAATGTCTACCACCACTACCAGTATATGCCAATGCCATTGCCTACCCTACCCACACTACCCAGTCCCAGACCCACATTATGAACAGTTCAACATTTTTAATATAGGTGGTTGGTTAACAATAACCAGACAGTAAATGTTCTGGTATTTTCCTTCCTTACCTGGCTGATGAGAATAAGAAGATAGGATCAGGAAGAATGATGATTCCATCCACAACACCACCACGGTCGGTCGATCACACTGTGTCACTGTCACTCTCCTCCTGAGTCTCCTCCTCAGTGACACTGTGACAGTCTCGCTCTCGGCTCCTCCAGTCCACCAGTCACTGACAGCCAAGTGGGGCAGTTTAGGCAGCAGTGCAGCACGGCAGTCGGGCACGCAGACAGACACTCTCTCTGAGCTGCTCTCCCCATTTAAATTTATGTGATAATTGTGCCATAGTGTCCAAACAAAGTAAGGACAGTAATGCAACAGATAATGATATTGCCCAAGATGATTCCTCAAATGAGGGGAGTAAACATGATACTACATCATCCCCTACTGTGTCTACACCAGTTATGCCCACACAGGAGGCCCCTAGTACATCTAGTGCGCCAATACTTATTACCATGCAACAATTAACGGCTGTAATGGATAACTCCATAGCAAATCTTTTATCCAAAATGCCTACTTATCAGAGAAAGCGCGATTGCTCTGTTTTAAACACTGAAGAGCAAGAGGACGCTGATGATAACTGTTCTGACATACCCTCACACCAATCTCAAGGGGCCATGAGGGAGGTTTTGTCTGATGGAGAAATTTCAGATTCAGGAAAAATTTCTCATCAAGCTGAACCTGATGTTGTGACATTTAAATTTAAATTAGAACATCTCCGCGCACTGCTTAAGGAGGTGTTATCTACTCTGGATGATTGTGACAATTTGGTCATTCCAGAGAAATTATGTAAGATGGACAAGTTCCTAGAGGTTCCGGTGCCCCCCGACGCTTTTCCTATACCCAAGCGGGTGGCGGACATAGTAAATAAAGAGTGGGAAAGGCCCGGCATACCTTTTGTTCCCCCCCTATATTTAAGAAATTATTTCCTATAGTCGACCCCAGAAAGGACTTATGGCAGACAGTCCCCAAGGTCGAGGGGGTGGTTTCTACTCTAAACAAACGCACTACTAATCCTATCGAAGATAGTTGTGCTTTCAAAGATCCTATGGATAAGAAATTAGAGGGTTTGCTTAAAAAGATTTTTGTACAGCAAGGTTACCTTCTGCAACCAATTTCATGCATTGTTCCTGTCACTACGGCAGCGTGTTTCTGGTTCGAGGAACTAGAAAAATCGCTCAGTAAAGAATCTTCGTATGAGGAGGTTATGGACAGAGTTCAAGCACTTAAATTGGCTAACTCTTTTGTTTTAGATGCCGCTTTGCAATTAGCTAGATTAGCGGCGAAAAATTCAGGGTTTGCTGTCGTGGCGCGCAGAGTGCTTTGGCTAAGGTCTTGGTCAGCGGATGTGTCTTCCAAGACAAAATTGCTTAACATTCCTTTCAAAGGTAAAACATTATTTGGACCTGATTTGAAAGAGATTATTTCAGACATCAGTGGGGGAAAGGGCCACGCCCTCCCACAGGATAGGTCTTTTAAGGCTAATAATAAGCCTAATTTTCGTCCCTTTCGCAGAAACGGACCAGTCTCTAATTCTGTATCCTCTAAGCAAGAGGGTAATACTTCACAACCCAAACCAGCCTGGAAACCAATGCAAGGCTGGAACAAGGGTAAGCAGGCCAAGAAGCCTACCACTGCTACCAAAACAGCATGAAGGGATAGCCCCCGATCCGGGACCGGATCTAGTGGGGGGCAGACTTTCTCTCTTTGCTCAGGCTTGGACAAGAGATGTTCAGGATCCTTGGGCGCTAGAAATAGTTTCTCAAGGTTATCTCCTGGAATTCAAGGAACTACCCCCAAGGGGAAGGTTCCACAGGTCTCAATTATCTTCAAACCAAATAAAGAGACAGGCATTCTTACATTGTGTAGAAGACCTGTTAAAGATGGGAGTGATACATCCAGTTCCAATAAGAGAACAAGGAATGGGATTTTATTCCAATCTGTTCATAGTTCCCAAAAAAGAGGGAACATTCAGACCAATTTTGGATCTAAAGATCCTAAACAAATTTCTCAGGATACCATCGTTCAAAATGGAAACTATTCGAACGATCCTACCTACTATCCAGGAAAATCAATTTATGACTACCGTGGATTTAAAGGATGCGTACCTACATATTCCTATACACAAGGAACATCATCAGTTCCTAAGGTTCGCTTTTCTGGACAAGCATTACCAGTTTATGGCACTTCCATTTGGATTAGCCACTGCTCCAAGGATTTTCACAAAGGTACTAGGGTCCCTTCTAGCGGTTCTAAGACCAAGGGGCATTGCAGTAGTACCTTACTTGGACGACATCCTGATTCAAGCGTCGTCCCTGTCAAAAGCAAAGGCTCATACGGACATCGTCCTAGCCTTTCTCAGATCTCACGGATGGAAGGTGAACAAAGAAAAAAGTTCTCTGTCCCCGTCAACAAGAGTTCCCTTCTTGGGAACAATAATAGATTCCTTAGAAATGAGGATTTTTCTGACAGAGGTCAGAAAATCAAAACTTCTAAGCTCTTGTCAAGTACTTCATTCTGTTCCTCGTCCTTCCATAGCGCAGTGCATGGAAGTAATAGGATTGATGGTTGCAACAATGGACATAGTTCCTTTTGCACGAATTCATCTAAGACCATTACAACTGTGCATGCTCAGACAGTGGAATGGGGATTATACAGACTTGTCTCCGACGATTCAAGTAGATCAAAAGACCAGAGATTCACTCCGTTGGTGGCTGACCCTGGACATTCTGTCACAGGGAATGAGCTTCCGCAGACCAGAGTGGGTCATTGTCACGACCGACGCCAGCCTAGTGGGCTGGGGCGCGGTCTGGGAATCCCTGAAAGCTCAGGGTCTATGGTCTCGGGAAGAGTCTCTTCTCCCGATAAACATTCTGGAACTGAGAGCGATATTCAATGCTCTCAGAGCTTGGCCTCAACTAGAAAAGGCCAAATTCATAAGGTTTCAGTCAGACAACATGACGACCGTTGCATATATCAATCATCAGGGGGGAACAAGGACTTCCCTGGCGATGAAAGAAGTGACCAAGATAATTCAATGGGCGGAGGATCACTCCTGCCACTTGTCTGCGATCCACATCCCAGGAGTGGAAAATTGGGAAGCGGATTTTCTGAGTCGTCAGACATTCCATCCGGGGGAGTGGGAACTCCATCCGGAAATCTTTGCCCAAATAACTCAATTATGGGGCATTCCAGACATGGATCTGATGGCGTCACGTCAGAACTTCAAGGTTCCTTGCTACGGGTCCAGATCCAGGGATCCCAAGGCGACCCTAGTAGATGCACTAGTAGCACCTTGGACCTTCAACCTAGCTTATGTATTCCCACCGTTTCCTCTCATCCCCAGGCTGGTAGCCAGGATCAATCAGGAGAGGGCCTCGGTGATCTTGATAGCTCCTGCGTGGCCACGCAGGACTTGGTATGCAGACCTGGTGAATATGTCATCGGCTCCACCATGGAAGCTACCTTTGAGACAGGACCTTCTTGTTCAGGGTCCATTCGAACATCCGAATCTGGTTTCCCTCCAACTGACGGCTTGGAGATTGAACGCTTGATTTTATCAAAGCGTGGGTTTTCAGATTCTGTAATAGATACTCTGATTCAGGCTAGAAAGCCTGTAACTAGAAAAATTTACCATAAAATATGGAAAAAATATATCTGTTGGAGTGAATCTAAAGGATTCCCATGGAACAAGATAAAAATTCCTAAGATTCTATCCTTTCTACAAGAAGGTTTGGAGAAAGGATTATCTGCAAGTTCTCTGAAGGGACAGATCCCTGCTTTATCTGTTTTACTTCACAAAAGACTGGCAGCTGTGCCAGATGTTCAAGCATTTGTTCAGGCTCTGGTTAGGATCAAGCCTGTTTACAGACCTTTGACTCCTCCCTGGAGTCTAAATCTAGTTCTTTCAGTTCTTCAAGGGGTTCCGTTTGAACCCTTACATTCCGTAGATATTAAGTTATTATCTTGGAAAGTTTTGTTTTTGGTTGCAATTTCTTCTGCTAGAAGAGTTTCAGAGTTATCTGCTCTGCGGTGTTCTCCGCCCTATCTGGTGTTCCATGCAGATAAGGTGGTTTTGCGTACTAAGCCTGGTTTTCTTCCGAAAGTTGTTTCCAACAAAAATATTAACCAGGAGATAGTTGTACCTTCTTTGTGTCCGAATCCAGTTTCAAAGAAGGAACGTTTGTTACACAATTTGGACGTAGTCCGTGCTCTAAAATTCTATTTAGAGGCTACTAAAGATTTCAGACAAACATCTTCCTTGTTTGTTGTTTATTCTGGTAAAAGGAGAGGTCAAAAAGCGACTTCTACCTCTCTTTCCTTTTGGCTTAAAAGCATTATCCGATTGGCTTATGAGACTGCCGGACGGCAGCCTCCTGAAAGAATCACAGCTCACTCCACTAGGGCTGTGGCTTCCACATGGGCCTTCAAGAACGAGGCTTCTGTTGACCAGATATGTAAGGCAGCGACTTGGTCTTCACTGCACACTTTTGCCAAATTTTACAAATTTGATACTTTTGCTTCTTCGGAGGCTATTTTTGGGAGAAAGGTTTTGCAAGCCGTGGTGCCTTCCATTTAGGTGACCTGATTTGCTCCCTCCCTTCATCCGTGTCCTAAAGCTTTGGTATTGGTTCCCACAAGTAAGGATGACGCCGTGGACCGGACACACCAATGTTGGAGAAAACAGAATTTATGCTTACCTGATAAATTACTTTCTCCAACGGTGTGTCCGGTCCACGGCCCGCCCTGGTTTTTTAATCAGGTCTGATGAATTATTTTAGAAAAGGGGAAAGAGTGATTGGGATAGCGCTATGCAGCTGCGAGTCTTATAGAGTGAAAATAAATAAATGTTAGTTTGGATCTATTTATATCTGCATATGAGGGTGTCCCCGTTTTGGTTGTCCAACTTTGTGATTTTTATTTTGGTATGTAAAGATCCCCAGTTTATTTGGATCATATAAGTTGGATGATAGAGTATTTACTATATTTTTAAGAAACAGTCTTATTTAGATCGTATAACCTGGATGATAGAGTATTTACTATATTTTTAGAAATAGTCTTGTGTCCTATGTTTTTTATATATATATGTATCTTATAGATATTATTATAAAAAATGATGCATAATTATAAAAAATGATGCATAAGAAGAAAGAGGAGCAAGTGCTTTAAGATATATGTATTTTATTCCTATACAGATAGGGTACTTATCATAAAATAGTAAACAATAAAATCTAACACATAGATGCCGGTATCTAGATTTAAAAAACAGTTTCAGTTTGAAATTTGTACTTGTTTTATTCTTGTTTTATTCTATCAGTATTACTGCTAGTTTGGGACTATACCCGTGGTTTTATGAAAGCAGCTCTGATTGGCAACACCTGATGAACAACAATAGGTTTCTATTCCTTGACACACATGTATCGTATATTTTGTTGGTTACAATTACAATTTTTCAGTGCAGATCTAGTTTTACAATATATAAGCTAGGTTAATGTGAATACCACGTATTTTTGCTTAGACAGCGATATTCCAGGTCTATGGTGGTTATTTACAGCAGTAAATGGTAGAAAGTGGATTTATCTGTCATATATACGTGTATACGTGTATAAGCAGATTGTCTCTTGTTATAAAAACCTTTTTACATTGTCCATATTCTGGATCTCCTCCGTTAAAGTTGTGACCGGCCGGTCCTTTGGTGAAGTAGTTCCGTATGTTTTCCTTTGTTTAGGTTAAAATCCGGGTTCTTCCGGTGTTTCCTGATCCAATTGTGGATTTTCTCCTTGTGTCTGTGTAGCCCTTAAGCCAGGTGATTGAGGCTGGAACGGTTACTGGATCCTTGGATAGGAATTGCACATATGGAGTCTGTCCCTGGAAAGTGGGATATGGCTCGATGTACCTATCCTAGCCAGCCCGAACACAAGAAAAACCTCTCACCTGCTGGGTTCTGTATTTGGATCTCCTGTGACTGTCAGCAATCTCTACGCGTTTCAGCCTGGGGCCTTTATCAAGATGCTTGTGTGCTGTGCAGTCTGGATTTAAATATCGTCTCCATCTTCCTGATTGGATCTTGTTCTTGACCAATCCCTATTGTTTATTTGTTGTTCCTCCTCCTGGAAGGTTGTCTCATATTCCTTAATGTTGTTAATATAAGATTATCTATCCTTTATACATCCTGACCTGTTGTTATTAAATTTCAAACTTATTAGTTCATCTGTGATTGCATATGAGTTGTTATTTATCGTGAAAATAGAGATATAGATGAAAATACAAATACAAATAGAAATAAGAACACCATTCTCAAGCCTATGCTCCATTCTTCCTTAAATGTTTTTTTGAAATGTTTTTTTGGGGGGGGTTTTATTCTTGATCAACTTATATAATTTGTTTCTTTATATTCCTATGTTTTAAATAGAAATAGATATTGTGGTCTCAAACGTGTAGTTTTGTGCTCTCGCTTTGATTTGCAAGAGATAATAATCCTGAGTAGTATATTATTTATCAAGTAATAGTTTATAAATTTTATATAGATAACTGCCTGTATTCCAGTCATATATAAACCCTTTTCTAACATAATGGTGAAATACGTTTCCTAAGTTTTAAAAGTGTGAGTTTTATTAGACCATTGTTTATCTATGTGTTTAACATCTTAATTCTATTGGTTTTCAGGGGAAAAGAAAAAAAAATTTTTTAATTTTTTTATTATACGAATAGGTTTGCTCCATGGTTTTGTGAAATTTTTTGTTGTGTTAGAGTTCCTTAAATCTCTTAGTGAGGAGCGTGATAGATATTTTTAAATATGTTCATTACTTTACCTATGTGTTTAACATGTGTCTATATATTGTTCGTGCTAGAAAAAGATTTTTTGTGTGTGTGTTTTAAGTGTTTATTCGTGAACTTTTTTAGAAGTGTAATTTTAGGCTCCTATAATATCTTTCTTGCCAGTGAGTATAATGTGGTGAAAGGTTATATATACAATGCAGTCTGTATTTTTTATTATCACAGTTATATTAATGTATTTAGATCCATTTCTGAATTTAATCCAAATGGGTGTAATGTTTTGAAATTGAAAATACATTCTGCTTCCTTTTTGAGGAGGAGTGTATTCATATTCCCCCCCCCCCTTATTCCCAAATGTAATTTTTTGATACCCCAGTATTTGAAATCTTTTAAATTACTGGAGTGTTTTTCTTTAAAATGTGAGTACAGTATTGTGTCTGTCGCTTCGTGTTCTATTTTTAGAATATGTTCTCGTATCCTATCTTTTACAGTTCTACTTGTTTGACCAAAATATAGTAGATTACATGTACATTTTATGCAGTAGATGACATTCCTGTCTGTACATCTTATTAGTTGATTTATTTTTAGACAGAAATTTGAATTGGATGATCTTATTTCCTTTCTTTTTTCACTGTATTTACAAGTTTTACAGGATATACAGGGGAAGAAACCTTTTAGTTTATTTCCATTTAGGTCTCCATCAACAATGTTGTTTCTTTCTCTATACTCACTCGGTGATAATATCATTTTAAGGTTTTTGGCCCTTTTAAAAATTATGTCTGGTTGCTTTCTTACCCTTTTTCCTAGGATTTGATCTTGTTTTATTAGATGCCAATTCCTTTTCAGAATTTTTCTTATTTCAAAGTGTTGGCTACTGTATTCGGTTATGAATGGTATAAAGAAATCATCGATTTCTCTTTCTTCTTTATTTTTCTTTATTAATAGAGACTCTCTATCTACTGTTGCCACTTCCTGTCTTATCTTTTCTACAGTGTCTTTATTATACCCCTTCTCTATGAATCTAGATGTAAGTATATTAGATTGAGATTGGTAACTTTCGAGTGTGGTTCAGTTTTTCCTTACTCGTAGATACTGTCCTTTTGGGATATTAGATTTCCACTGTTTGAGGTGGCAACTTTCTGCATGTATATAGTTGTTTGCATCTATAGTTTTAAAATAGTTTTTGGTATTGATTTGGAGGTTGTTAATTTCGATTTCAATATCTAAAAAGTGTATTTTCCATCTACTATATTCATGCGTAAATGTGATACCAAGACTATTGGTATTGAGGTCTATAATAAATGTGTCTAATAATTCTGTGTCTCCTTGCCAGATGATGAATATATCGTCAATATATCTGCAGTAGAGCACAAGGTTCACCCCCCATGGGCCATTATGTATATGTTCATCTTCAAATTGTCCCATGAATAAATTTGCGTAACTATTTTAAAACTATAGATGCAAACAACTATATACATGCAGAAAGTTGCCACCTCAAACAGTGGAAATCTAATATCCCAAAAGGACAGTATCTACGAGTAAGGAAAAACTGCTCCACACTCGAAAGTTACCAATCTCAATCTAATATACTTACATCTAGATTCATAGAGAAGGGGTATAATAAAGATACTGTAGAAAAGATAAGACAGGAAGTGGCAACAGTAGATAGAGAGTCTCTATTAATAAAGAAAAATAAAGAAGAAAGAGAAATCGATGATTTCTTTATACCATTCATAACCGAATACAGTAGCCAACACTTTGAAATAAGAAAAATTCTGAAAAGGAATTGGCATCTAATAAAACAAGATCAAATCCTAGGAAAAAGGGTAAGAAAGCAACCAGACATAATTTTTAAAAGGGCCAAAAACCTTAAAATGATATTATCACCGAGTGAGTATAGAGAAAGAAACAACATTGTTGATGGAGACCTAAATGGAAATAAACTAAAAGGTTTCTTCCCCTGTATATCCTGTAAATCTTGTAAATACAGTGAAAAAAGAAAGGAAATAAGATCATCCAATTCAAATTTCTGTCTAAAAATAAATCAACTAATAAGATGTACAGACAGGAATGTCATCTACTGCATAAAATGTACATGTAATCTACTATATTTTGGTCAAACAAGTAGAACTGTAAAAGATAGGATACGAGAACATATTCTAAAAATAGAACACGAAGCGACAGACACAATACTGTACTCACATTTTAAAGAAAAACACTCCAGTAATTTAAAAGATTTCAAATACTGGGGTATCAAAAAATTACATTTGGGAATAAGGGGGGGGGGAATATGAATACACTCCTCCTCAAAAAGGAAGCAGAATGTATTTTCAATTTCAAAACATTACACCCATTTGGATTAAATTCAGAAATGGATCTAAATACATTAATATAACTGTGATAATAAAAAATACAGACTGCATTGTATATATAACCTTTCACCACATTATACTCACTGGCAAGAAAGATATTATAGGAGCCTAAAATTACACTTCTAAAAAAGTTCACGAATAAACACTTAAAACACACACACAAAAAATCTTTTTCTAGCACGAACAATATATAGACACATGTTAAACACATAGGTAAAGTAATGAACATATTTAAAAATATCTATCACGCTCCTCACTAAGAGATTTAAGGAACTCTAACACAACAAAAAATTTCACAAAACCATGGAGCAAACCTATTCGTATAATAAAAAAATTAAAAAAAATTTTTTTCTTTTCCCCTGAAAACCAATAGAATTAAGATGTTAAACACATAGATAAACAATGGTCTAATAAAACTCACACTTTTAAAACTTAGGAAACGTATTTCACCATTATGTTAGAAAAGGGTTTATATATGACTGGAATACAGGCAGTTATCTATATAAAATTTATAAACTATTACTTGATATATAATATACTACTCAGGATTATTATCTCTTGCAAATCAAAGCGAGAGCTCAAAACTACACGTTTGAGACCACAATATCTATTTCTATTTAAAACATAGGAATATAAAGAAACAAATGATATAAGTTGATCAAGAATAAACCCCCCCCCCAAAAAACATTTCAAAAAAACATTTAAGGAAGAATGGAGCATAGGCTTGAGAATGGTGTTCTTATTTCTATTTGTATTTGTATTTTCATCTATATCTCTATTTTCACGATAAATAACAACTCATATGCAATCACAGATGAACTAATAAGTTTGAAATTTAATAACAACAGGTCAGGATGTATAAAGGATAGATAATCTTATATTAACAACATTAAGGAATATGAGACAACCTTCCAGGAGGAGGAACAACAAATAAACAATAGGGATTGGTCAAGAACAAGATCCAATCAGGAAGATGGAGACGATATTTAAATCCAGACTGCACAGCACACAAGCATCTTGATAAAGGCCCCAGGCTGAAACGCGTAGAGATTGCTGACAGTCACAGGAGATCCAAATACAGAACCCAGCAGGTGAGAGGTTTTTCTTGTGTTCGGGCTGGCTAGGATAGGTACATTGAGCCATATCCCACTTTCCAGGGACAGACTCCATATGTGCAATTCCTATCCAAGGATCCAGTAACCGTTCCAGCCTCAATCACCTGGCTTAAGGGCTACACAGACACAAGGAGAAAATCCACAATTGGATCAGGAAACACCGGAAGAACCCGGATTTTAACCTAAACAAAGGAAAACATACGGAACTACTTCACCAAAGGACCGGCCGGTCACAACTTTAACGGAGGAGATCCAGAATATGGACAATGTAAAAAGGTTTTTATAACAAGAGACAATCTGCTTATACACGTATACACGTATATATGACAGATAAATCCACTTTCTACCATTTACTGCTGTAAATAACCACCATAGACCTGGAATATCGCTGTCTAAGCAAAAATACGTGGTATTCACATTAACCTAGCTTATATATTGTAAAAATAGATCTGCACTGAAAAATTGTAATTGTAACCAACAAAATATACGATACATGTGTGTCAAGGAATAGAAACCTATTGTTGTTTATCAGGTGTTGCCAATCAGAGCTGCTTTCATAAAACCACGGGTATAGTCCCAAACTAGCAGTAATACTGATAGAATAAAACAAGAATAAAACAAGTACAAATTTCAAACTGAAACTGTTTTTTAAATCTAGATGCCGGCATCTATGTGTTAGATTTTATTGTTTACTATTTTATGATAAGTACCCTATCTGTATAGGAATAAAATACATATATCTTAAAGCACTTGCTCCTCTTTCTTCTTATGCATCATTTTTTATAATTATGCATCATTTTTTATAATAATATCTATAAGATACATATATATATAAAAAACATAGGACACAAGACTATTTCTAAAAATATAGTAAATACTCTATCATCCAGGTTATACGATCTAAATAAGACTGTTTCTTAAAAATATAGTAAATACTCTATCATCCAACTTATATGATCCAAATAAACTGGGGATCTTTACATACCAAAATAAAAATCGCAAAGTTGGACAACCAAAACGGGGACACCCTCATATGCAGATATAAATAGATCCAAACTAACATTTATTTATTTTCACTCTATAAGACTCGCAGCTGCATAGCGCTATCCCATTCACTCTTTCCCCTTTTCTAAACTCGGTGATAGTGTTTTTGAGGTTACATCACCATTTGGGACTAGCTAAGAGTCTGAGTGTAGAATCTTTGTATTAACTCTAACCCTCTATAGTACTACAATAACCTCTTATACAAAGATCCACTCATTACTTACCAAACTTGATTTATACACTCCAAATTGTGAAATTATTAACATTTAAAAACTATAAAATTATCAACACTCAAAATACTGAATAAAGAAATTCATCTATATTTTAAAGGAAATATAAATAATAAAAATTCGATAGAAATAAAAAGGACACGTGACTAAAGAATAGTTAAATACAAATATAAAATATGGACATCTTTAGCCATAGAGACTTAATACTTCAGAATATAGACACAAACACAAACAATAGAATGTACAACACATTAGAGACCACAAACATAGAAAACATTTATTCTGATCTAGAAGACATAATGTGTAAAGAAATAAAACATATACTAGAAATAAAATATATACAGAATTACATTAACTTAAAAATGGTACAGAGAGGTCTCAGACTTAAAAAGGACTGCACATTTGCACTACCTGACACATTGTCCAAAGAATGGTTTGAAGTGTTAGAAACAGCCTCAATTAACTTAATGAATATCATAGTCAAAGCAAGGAAATTACAACTAGACACAACTAAAGAGGAGATAGAAATAATTAAAGATAAACTAGGTAACATGGAAATAAAGGAAGATGACAAAAATATACAAAGTGAGATCATTAAAAGAATATCAGAATTAAAAGAAAATATTGTAACACAGAAAAACTCCAAATTTTATAGAGACTCAGCAGACTATAAAAAAGATGACGAGGATACCACACAAACAAATAACCCAGTATGGGAAGAACAAGAGAACATCAGTGACACAACCACCAATGGTGATACAAAAATAGAAAATACAAGGAAAGAACCAATACACATATTCAGTAAAAAGAAAACTAATAACACGAACAAGAAAAATTCACTTAAAAACTCACATATGACACACAATACAGTACAACAATATGAGAATAACTCATATGGAAGAGGATGGAGAAACAATTATAGGAATTGGAGAGATGAAACTTATAATAAACCAGATAGACACTGGGAAAATTCAAACTGGGAAAAACCACATTGGGAAAAACCCCATAGGAATTTTGACAACAATAGAACGTATCAGAATTGGAATAGGAATAGAGACCAATACCAAGAACACCGACATAGAGAACCTTACCAAAACTATCACTATAGAGAGAGCGAACACTACCACCAAGATCCCATAGATAAACATCATGAGAGATATTACAATGAACCATATCAGAACACTTGGAATAGAGATAGAGACTTTAGACCCACAAAAAGGGATGATTCATATAATAGACAGGACAACTGGAGAATACCGACATATAATAGATTCATGCCACTAAGACAAGAAACTAGTCCAAGGAGAGAATATAAGAATAAATCAGACAATACAAAAGCAAACACAACCCCCACTAGTGTACATTTTTTAGAAGAAACCCCCGCCAGAGCGGGGACATCAAGAAACCTAATAGAGGAAGCAAAACCCCGAAGATTACAGCAAGGGAAAAGAAGGTTAGAGGCAGAAGAGGGAGAGGAACCCCAAAACAAAACAGTGAGGAGATAACCACAAACAATGAAAAAGAGAAAATTGGCATATTTAACATAAGCAAAACACCACTAAATAAAGACCAAGAAAGAGTACTTAATAAGGGCCTATCCTTCGCTCCATCATGCAAACTCAACAAATTTGAGACCCTCATTAACATCAACCAATACATCCGCAAACTCACACTAAAAAGGTATTTTTTTAAAAATCCGATACAAGACAGGAATAAAAACGAGAATAGTCAATACAAACACACCAATCTACGAGCGAAATCGTCTTTTTATCCAACCCAGGACAAAAGTGAGCATATTAAATTATTTGAACAGAACATAAAAAAAGAATTAGAGGCCCTAGATCAATCCAAACCAATTAGGAGAAATATGAATAGGAAAGAAATTCAAACACTAAAAGAACTTCAGAATAACAAAGAGATCATAATCAAACCGGCCGACAAAGGTGGGGGGCTGGTCATTATGGATAGGACATACTATGTAGAGGAATCAAATAGAATATTGCAAGACAAATTCACATATGAGAAACTAAAACATAATCCCATTAAAATACAAAAAGATAAATTAAGTAACATACTTAAAAAAGCAAAAGATGAAGGAATTATAAACGATTCAGAATCAGAATTCCTCTCCATAGACCACCCTAAAACACCTACATTTTACTTTCTGCCAAAAGTGCATAAAAATTTAGAGAAACCTCCAGGACGTCCCATCATTTCTGGGATAAACAGCTTAACATCAAATTTGTCACAATATGTGGACTTCTACTTACAGAAGTATGTTACTAAATTACCAGCATACCTTAGAGACTCCACACACTTTATTAACAAGATTAGAGAAATAACATGGAAAGAAAATTACACACTAGTGACATGTGATGTGAATTCCTTGTACACTAATATATCACATGAACTAGGACAAAAAGCTGTGAAAAAAACCTTAGATAAAGATGAGGAACTACCTGAACATCAGAACAGATTTATTATGGAATGCATAAACTTCATCTTACAAAATAATAGTTTTTATTTTAATAATGAGGTATATTTACAGACTAAGGGAACGGCAATGGGCACAAGGTTCGCCCCCAGTTACGCAAATTTATTCATGGGACAATTTGAAGATGAACATATACATAATGGCCCATGGGGGGCGAACCTTGTGCTCTACTGCAGATATATTGACGATATATTCATCATCTGGCAAGGAGACACAGAATTATTAGACACATTTATTATAGACCTCAATACCAATAGTCTTGGTATCACATTTACGCATGAATATAGTAGATGGAAAATACACTTTTTAGATATTGTAATCGAAATTAACAACCTCCAAATCAATACCAAAAACTATTTTAAAACTATAGATGCAAACAACTATATACATGCAGAAAGTTGCCACCTCAAACAGTGGAAATCTAATATCCCAAAAGGACAGTATCTACGAGTAAGGAAAAACTGCTCCACACTCGAAAGTTACCAATCTCAATCTAATATACTTACATCTAGATTCATAGAGAAGGGGTATAATAAAGACACTGTAGAAAAGATAAGACAGGAAGTGGCAACAGTAGATAGAGAGTCTCTATTAATAAAGAAAAATAAAGAAGAAAGAGAAATCGATGATTTCTTTATACCATTCATAACCGAATACAGTAGCCAACACTTTGAAATAAGAAAAATTCTGAAAAGGAATTGGCATCTAATAAAACAAGATCAAATCCTAGGAAAAAGGGTAAGAAAGCAACCAGACATAATTTTTAAAAGGGCCAAAAACCTTAAAATGATATTATCACCGAGTGAGTATAGAGAAAGAAACAACATTGTTGATGGAGACCTAAATGGAAATAAACTAAAAGGTTTCTTCCCCTGTATATCCTGTAAATCTTGTAAATACAGTGAAAAAAGAAAGGAAATAAGATCATCCAATTCAAATTTCTGTCTAAAAATAAATCAACTAATAAGATGTACAGACAGGAATGTCATCTACTGCATAAAATGTACATGTAATCTACTATATTTTGGTCAAACAAGTAGAACTGTAAAAGATAGGATACGAGAACATATTCTAAAAATAGAACACGAAGCGACAGACACAATACTGTACTCACATTTTAAAGAAAAACACTCCAGTAATTTAAAAGATTTCAAATACTGGGGTATCAAAAAATTACATTTGGGAATAAGGGGGGGGGGAATATGAATACACTCCTCCTCAAAAAGGAAGCAGAATGTATTTTCAATTTCAAAACATTACACCCATTTGGATTAAATTCAGAAATGGATCTAAATACATTAATATAACTGTGATAATAAAAAATACAGACTGCATTGTATATATAACCTTTCACCACATTATACTCACTGGCAAGAAAGATATTATAGGAGCCTAAAATTACACTTCTAAAAAAGTTCACGAATAAACACTTAAAACACACACACAAAAAATCTTTTTCTAGCACGAACAATATATAGACACATGTTAAACACATAGGTAAAGTAATGAACATATTTAAAAATATCTATCACGCTCCTCACTAAGAGATTTAAGGAACTCTAACACAACAAAAAATTTCACAAAACCATGGAGCAAACCTATTCGTATAATAAAAAAATAAAAAAAAATTTTTTTCTTTTCCCCTGAAAACCAATAGAATTAAGATGTTAAACACATAGATAAACAATGGTCTAATAAAACTCACACTTTTAAAACTTAGGAAACGTATTTCACCATTATGTTAGAAAAGGGTTAATATATGACTGGAATACAGGCAGTTATCTATATAAAATTTATAAACTATTACTTGATAAATAATATACTACTCAGGATTATTATCTCTTGCAAATCAAAGCGAGAGCACAAAACTACACGTTTGAGACCACAATATCTATTTCTATTTAAAACATAGGAATATAAAGAAACAAATGATATAAGTTGATCAAGAATAAACCCCCCCCCAAAAAAACATTTCAAAAAAACATTTAAGGAAGAATGGAGCATAGGCTTGAGAATGGTGTTCTTATTTCTATTTGTATTTGTATTTTCATCTATATCTCTATTTTCACAATAAATAACAACTCATATGCAATCACAGATGAACTAATAAGTTTGAAATTTAATAACAACAGGTCAGGATGTATAAAGGATAGATAATCTTATATTAACAACATTAAGGAATATGAGACAACCTTCCAGGAGGAGGAACAACAAATAAACAATAGGGATTGGTCAAGAACAAGATCCAATCAGGAAGATGGAGACGATATTTAAATCCAGACTGCACAGCACACAAGCATCTTGATAAAGGCCCCAGGCTGAAACGCGTAGAGATTGCTGACAGTCACAGGAGATCCAAATACAGAACCCAGCAGGTGAGAGGTTTTTCTTGTGTTCGGGCTGGCTAGGATAGGTACATCGAGCCATATCCCACTTTCCAGGGACAGACTCCATATGTGCAATTCCTATCCAAGGATCCAGTAACCGTTCCAGCCTCAATCACCTGGCTTAAGGGCTACACAGACACAAGGAGAAAATCCACAATTGGATCAGGAAACACCGGAAGAACCCGGATTTTAACCTAAACAAAGGAAAACATACGGAACTACTTCACCAAAGGACCGGCCGGTCACAACTTTAACGGAGGAGATCCAGAATATGGACAATGTAAAAAGGTTTTTATAACAAGAGACAATCTGCTTATACACGTATACACGTATATATGACAGATAAATCCACTTTCTACCATTTACTGCTGTAAATAACCACCATAGACCTGGAATATCGCTGTCTAAGCAAAAATACGTGGTATTCACATTAACCTAGCTTATATATTGTAAAACTAGATCTGCACTGAAAAATTGTAATTGTAACCAACAAAATATACGATACATGTGTGTCAAGGAATAGAAACCTATTGTTGTTCATCAGGTGTTGCCAATCAGAGCTGCTTTCATAAAACCACGGGTATAGTCCCAAACTAGCAGTAATACTGATAGAATAAAACAAGAATAAAACAAGTACAAATTTCAAACTGAAACTGTTTTTTAAATCTAGATGCCGGCATCTATGTGTTAGATTTTATTGTTTACTATTTTATGATAAGTACCCTATCTGTATAGGAATAAAATACATATATCTTAAAGCACTTGCTCCTCTTTCTTCTTATGCATCATTTTTTATAATTATGCATCATTTTTTATAATAATATCTATAAGATACATATATATATAAAAAACATAGGACACAAGACTATTTCTAAAAATATAGTAAATACTCTATCATCCAGGTTATACGATCTAAATAAGACTGTTTCTTAAAAATATAGTAAATACTCTATCATCCAACTTTTATGATCCAAATAAACTGGGGATCTTTACATACCAAAATAAAAATCGCAAAGTTGGACAACCAAAACAGGGACACCCTCATATGCAGATATAAATAGATCCAAACTAACATTTATTTATTTTCACTCTATAAGACTCGCAGCTGCATAGCGCTATCCCAATCACTCTTTCCCCTTTTCTAAACTCGGTGATAGTGTTTTTGAGGTTACATCACCATTTGGGACTAGCTAAGAGTCTGAGTGCAGAATCTTTGTATTAACTCTAACCCTCTACTGATGAATTATTTTCTCTAACTACAGTCACCACGGTATCATATGGTTTCTCCTATATATATTTCCTCCTGTCCGTCGGTTGAATGACTGGGGTGGGCGGAGCCTAGGAGGGATCATGTGACCAGCTTTGCTGGGACTCTTTGCCATTTCCTGTTGGGGAAGAGAATATCCCACAAGTAAGGATGACGCCGTGGACCGGACACACCGTTGGAGAAAGTAATTTATCAGGTAAGCATAAATTCTGTTTTTGTGATTCAGATAGAGCATGCAATTTTAAGCAACTTTCTAATTTACTCCTATTATCAATTTTTCTTTGTTCTCTTGCTATCTTTATATGAAAAAGAAGACATCTAAGCTTTTTTTCTTGGTTCAGAACTCTGGACAGCAGTTTTTGATTGGTGGATGAATTTATCCACCAATCAGCAAGGACAACCTAGGTTGTTCACCAAAAATGGGCCGGCATCTAAACTTACATTCTTGCATTTCAAATAAAGATACCAAGAGAATAAAGAAGATTTGATAATAGGAGTAAATTAGAAAGTTGCTTAAAATTGCATGCTCTATCTGAATCATGAAAGAAAATTTTTGGGTACAGTGTCCCTTTAAGTCGGAACAATAAGCAAGTCTGTCGCCAGACAGTGGGTACTCATGCGCTTCCACACGATTTGAGATTAAAAAATAACACCCCATCACTATCAATTTTCGGTTCTGGTAAATAAATATGAAAATTGTATAAAAATAAAATATTTTAAGACTTACTGATATTTTACAATATTACAAACCCAATGCGCATGTGTGGAAAATAGCAGGGTCGGGAGCGCGCAAATTCTCTGACGTGCAGAGAGGGTGGAAACAAGGTACGTATCTAGTGCCTTCAGTGAAGAAAATATAAGGGGCGGAGCGATGCAGCGTTACAACGGTTTGTAAATAAGTTGAAAATATAATAAAATGACATATAAAAAGTAAAAAAAATTTAAGGCGGTTTAATAGATATGCTATTACAGAATCCGAATCTGTTGTGTACCAAGAGAGAAATTTACCATCACTTTAAGTATCCCTCCCACTTCCCATACTCCCCAGTCATTCTTTGCCTCTGTAACAATGAGGAGGCAAAGATAGTGCTCTGAAGATACAATGTATTTATGTCCTTTTATGGGTAACTTCCCTTCAAGATAGGACTGGGGTAAATGTATCTATGTAAACCTCTTTCGTATAAGTATTGGTAACTGTTAGCTGCTGGAGGTCGCAGGGAATTTCTCTGTCCTCTCTCCAGCAACCTGTGCTAACCCCCTACCTGGCAACCAGTGTTAGTTGCGCTGCTTTTCTTCTTCTTCAGGTCCCTGTCAGAAGTCTGGATGAAGCTGGCAGACCTCGAAGGCACAGCAGATGCTCCAGAGGTAAGTGGTTCTTTCCTTCACAGGTTTGAAAGGGTTAAACACTTTGAGAGTCCCATTTTCTTCTGGAGCCTGGGGACTTATAACAATATTCCTAGTTTGGAATTTGTTTATATTTTATCTGCAACATTTTTTTATTTTGAGAGCACTGCTGTATCTCTAAATTAGCTGACTACTTCCTCAGATTGGATTGTGTCAGCATTTGGGACTGAGGCTGTCAGGGTTTAAGGGCTTATGCAGGATTGCTAGTTTTTTTATCTTTATTGTGCAGATAAACCGAGATAAGAACTTTAACACAGCATGTGAAATAGCTTACAGTGTTTTTTCCTCTCAGAAGGCGCTGTGGTTTTTGTGCGGTTCTATGTTTTTCTTTCCTTCACGTGACCGGCTGCGTGTCTATTTCCTTCCAACATTTCAAAGGTGCAGAGCATCGAGCGGCTCGACAGGGGAATAGTTTAGTGCCACGGAGGTGGTGAGTTGCCCCAGGTACGGCTGGAGTTATAGAGGTGCCAATTAACATTTATCTTACCGGCCAATTTGGGGATTCCTTTGCTTTTTAATCTGGTATAAGCCATGCTAGCTCCGGATTTATCTTGCTTAAGACAGACATATTTAATGTGATTTAAAGCATACAAATAAAATGTAAAACATTTTTATTTTCTTCTGTGGGGATTTGCCTTTACTATGGACAGGGATTCAAGTATATCATTGCACTTAGACAAATGTTTATTTTGCGAAGAGGCCCATGTGATCCCCCCTGCATAATTGTGTTCCACATGCTTAGCTTCCATGTTACAGACAAAAAATAAAAGATCTGCTGTTTCTAAAAAAGTTAACTATTCAGAGCCTTCTACCTCTCCAGGACTCTGTTGTCCTTGACATGCCTCAACTTTCTCCTCAGTCCCCGTGCCTGTGGCTCAGCTCAATCTCTTTCTGGGGGAATCTTTTTACCAGGAGACTTTGCAACACAAGTTCCTTACCTATTCCAAGTAAGAGAAAGACTAAACATGTTTCCTCTGATTCAGGAATCCCTGCTATCACCAAGGCTGCTTTAGTCAGTTTATCTCAGATCTCTGAGGATGACCATACCTCAGCAGCTTCTGAAGGTGAGATCTCTGACTCTGCTTCGTACAGTCCAGTAGAATCAGAGGAGGTTAATTTTAGGTTTAAGCTTAAACACACACGCTTATTACTTAAGGAGGTGCTAGCTAACTTAGATGTTCCGGAGTCAAAACCATCAGAGGCTCCTAAAATAACAAAGCTGGATAGAGTTTATGATGTCTGTGGAAGTTTTTCCAGTTCCGGCTCGTATGTCTGACATAATTTCTAGGTAATGGGAGAAGCCTGGAATTCCATTTTCCCCATCTCCTATTTTTAAGAAGATGTTTCCAATCTCAGACTCAGTTCTGGATCTATGGAGTACTATTCCTAAGGTGGATGGAGATATCTCCACCTTGGCCAAGAGAACTACTATCCCTCTAGAGGATAGTACCTCCTTTAAGGACCCCATGGATAGGAAGTTGGAAGGCTACTTAAGGAAAATTCTCCTTCATCTTAGTTTGTTATGGCAGCCGGTTGTGGGCATAGTGGCGGTCGCAGGAGCAGCCACATATTGGTGTGACTCCTTATCTGAACTAATTTTGGAGCAGACTCATTTGGAGGAGATTCAGGATAGGATTAAGGCCTTGAAGTTAGCCAATTCCTTTATTTGAAATGCAAATATGCAGGTCATTCACCTGAGTGCTAAATCCTCTGGTCTTGCTGTCCTGTCTTGCAGAGCCTTGTGGCTAAAGTCCTAGCCTGAAGACATGGAGGCCTATTTATCATATGTCTGTCGGACCTGATCCGACAGTGCGGATAAGGTCCGACAGACATCGCTGAATGTGGAGAGCAATATGCTCTCTGTATTCAGCATTGCACCAGCAGCTCTTGTGAGCTGCTGGTGCAACGCCGGCGCCAGCAGGGGGTGTCAATTAACTTGATCGTGTTGAATTCCGGCGACTCCTGTCCACCTCATCAGAGCAGGTGGACAGGGTTATGGAACAGCGGTCTTTAGACCACTGCTTCATAACTGGTGTTTCTGGTGAGCCTGCAGGCTCGCCAGAAACACGGGATTCAAGCTCCATACGGAGCTTGATAGATAGGTTCAATGTTTTTAAATCTAGACTCCTTTCCTTACCTTTTAAGGGGAAGTCTGTATTTGGACCTGGTCTGGATTCCATTATCTCCATGGTAACTGGAGGAAAGGGGGCCTTTCTTCCTCAGGATAAGAAGGCTAGGCCAAAGGGTCATCAATCTTCTAATTTTCATTCCTTTCTTAATTTCAAGGGACAGAATCATTTGGCCTCCTCCAAGTCCGACCAGCCCAAGAGTTCCTGGAAACCTAACTAGCCTTGGATCAAGAACAAGCAGTCCAAAAAGCCTGTCTCTGAAACTAAGTCAGCATGAAGGAGTGGCCCTCGATCTGGGACAGGATCGTGTAGGGGGCAGACTTTCATTCTTTCAGGACAATTGGACTCACGATGTTCCAGATCCTTGGGTGGTAGATGTGGTCTCCCTAGGATACAAGATAGGATTCAAGTCCTCCAAGAAGCAGATTCCTTCTATCAAGACTTTCATCAAACCCAGTGAAAAGAGAGGCATTCTTAGCATGTGTAAAGGATATTTCTTCCCTGGGAGTGATAGTTCCTGTTCCTCCTTCAGAACAGGGCTTAGGGTTTTACTCAAACCTCTTTGTGGCTACCAAGAAAGAGAGAACCTTTCTTACTATTCTGGCTCTAAAGTGCCTCAACAAATTTCTCAAGGTTCAATCCTTCAAGATGGAAACTATCAGATCCATTCTCCCCTTGGTCCAGGAAGATCAGTTTATGACCACTATAGACCTGAAGATCGCATGCCTCTATGTTCCTATCCACAGAGAACATTTTCAACTTCTGCAGTTTGCCTTTCTAGACAAACTCTTTCAATTTGTAGCCCTTTATTTTGGTCTGGCTACAGCTCCCAGAATCCTTACAAAGGTGCTGGGCTCTCTTTTAGCGGTAGTCAGATCCCAGGGAATCTCTGTAGTACCAGACCTGGACGATATCTTGGTTCAGGCTCCATCCTTTCATTTGGCAAGATCTCACACAGCTTCTTTCTTTTGAAGATCTCACACAGACTCTCTGTTATCCCTTCTTCACTCTCACAGGTGGAAGATAAATTTGGACAAGAGTTCCCTGGTTCCAAATACCAGGATCTGTTTTTTTGGGAACAATAATAGATTTGGTCACCATGAAGATCTTCCTGACAGATGTCAGACAATCCAAACTTCTCTCTTCCAGTCTTTGTCTTCAATCCTCTGCACGCCCCTCAGTGGCACAGTGCATGGAAGTGATTGGTCTCATGGAGGCCTCCATGGACATTATTCCTTTTGCTCACTTCCACCTGAGACCTCGCCAATTATTCCGCTCAGACAATGGAAAGGCAATAATTCTGACCTATCTCAGCGGATCGTCCTAGACAACCACACAAGAGAATCTCTCTTGGTGGCTCTGTCAGGATCATCTAGCTCAAGCCATGTTCTTTTTGAGACCATCTTGGGAGATTGTGACTATGAATGCCAGCCTCTCATGCTGGGGTGCAGTTTAGGGTCCCTTAAGACGCAGGGATCCTGGTTACAGGAGGAATCCGTTCTCCCAATAAATATTCTGGAGTTGAGAGCAATCTACAATGCTCTGATAGTGTGGCCTCAACTGAGTTATGTCCAGTTTATCACATTTCAATCGGACAACATAAAATCTGTGGCTTATATCAACCATCAAGGAGGAACCAGGAGTTCCCTAGCTATGAAGGAGGTCTTGCTCATCCTTCAGTGGGCAGAGTCCCACAATTGCCACATCTCAGCCACTCATAACCCGGGTGTAGATAACTGGGAAGTGGACTATCGGAGCAGACAGACTTTTGACCCAGGGGAGTGGGCTCTTCATCCGGAGGTGTTCTCTGAGATAACCCTCAGGTGGGGTGTTCTGGAGATAGACCTCATGGCTTCTCACCTCAATACCAAGCTGCCCAGATACAGGTCCAGATCGAGGGACCCTCAGGCAGTGCTGGTGGGTGCGTTAGCGGTTCCGTGGGAATTCAGTCTAATATATTGGTTTCCTCCATCTGCCCTTCTTCCCAGGGTTATAGCCTGCATCAAACAAGAGTGTGCCTCGTTGATCCTAATTGCTCAAGCTTGGCCTTGCAGGACTTGGTTTGTTGTTCTGGTGAATATGTCGGAGGTTGCCACTGAGGTCGGACCTTCTACTTCAAGGTCCGTTCCTTCATCAAAATCGAGATTCTCTGAGGCTGACTGCATGGAGATTGAATGCTTAGTCATGTCTAAAAGAGGTTTTTCAGATAGCGTCATTGACACTCTGATTCAGGCTTGTAAGCCGGTGACTCGCCGTATGTATCATAAGGTCTGGCACACCTATCTATCCTGGTGCAAGTCTCGAGGTTTCCCTTGGCACAAGGTGAGAGTTCCTCGCATTCTGTTGTTTCTCCAAGAGGGTTTGGAGAAAGGTTTGTCAGTCAGTTCTCTGTAGGGTCAGATCTCTGCCATTTAGGTCTTTGTACACAAGAAGTTAGCAAATTTGCCAGATGTTCAGTCCTTTGTTGAGGCCCTGGTCCGAATCAGGCCTGTGTTTAAGTCTGTTGCTCCTCCTTGGAGCCTTAATTTAGTTCTTTGTGTCCTGAAGCAGGCCCTGTTTGAGCATATGCATTATGTTGATATTAAACCTTTGTCTTGGAAAGTTTTATTTTTGTTGGCTATTTCCTCTGCTCGTAGAGTTTCAGAATTATCTGCCTTACAGTGTGATCCTCCTTATTTTTTTTCCATTCGTATAAGGCTGTACCAAATTGGGATTTCTTCCCAAGGTGGTCTTGGACCACAATATCAATCAGGAGATTGTAGTGCCTTCTTTTTGTCCTAATCCTTTATCTCAGAAGGAACGTTTGTTCAAACAAAGCTTCCATGGAACAAACTGTAAGGCGGCTTCTTTTCAATTTTTCAAAATTTTACAAGTTTGATGTTTTTTTGTTTTGTTTTTAAAAAATTTTTTTATTGAGGTTATGCGAATAATACAACATGAATGGGTTACCCCAAAGTACACATAACATGAATAACAAGACCTTCATATAAACATTCAAAGGTGTAGGTTAATATGATACACTAAGGAATACATAGTAGGGGAAAATCTGAAACCTCAGTTTTATAGTCTCTACTTTAGAGGGTTTCCTCATATGGCACATAAGGTCACTCTTGTACCTTAAAACACTTATGTATTCTAGAGGAAAATTAGTTTTTGAAATGGCCACTTTTGGGCCTGCATATGTATTTAATATGAAAAAAGTCATATTGATGAGGGATCCATCATTGCTAATATTTTAGGGTGAGAAAACAACTAAACAAATAAACAACAAATGAACAGATGGGGTAAAGGCCTACCGGCAAGCATTGTCACATAAAACAGAAATAACAGAAAACACAGATCAGGCATGGGTTCACGTGCCCTACTGCACTCTCAGAAAACTTCATTGGATATGCAATGAAGTAAATATAGAAACCCCCAATATTACTTAGCAGAAAGCAAATTAGATATTTGTTACACTCTCATGGGACACTTTAACTATCATTACTGTTACCTTACAAAAACTACAAGCAAAGATGTGGTATCTCTGAGGTGGGGAAAGTAGGGCAGTATAAGTCTCCCAAACGTAAGGTACTGCAAAAGTCCTCCTAGCATAATATCTTGAAGGATTTTATATGTGAGCAGATCAGTGTAATAAGCGTAAAAACCGGTACTTTTTTCAGTATTTTTAAAACAGACTCGGCTGCTCATTTCCATCTGACCGTTCTGAGATCAACCAATTCCTGACTTGTAATGTCTCTGGTGACTTTCAGTCTCTACAGCTTTGGTCAGCTTGGGTAAGGTTAGAGTATGCAGATCTGGGGACTGTATTTTGCTCAGTAAGCCCTCAATATCCCCTAATGCAGTGGCCTCTCTGTACTTTTGTATTTTGCCGGAATTGCCCGCATCTAGATGAAAATTAGCCGCTCTCTCCAGTCCTGTAGCGGGGACTTCCCATCATAGGCCGTCTCAGGAGATTTCTTTGCATTTCCATAAGATGCTCCCTTATTAGATCTGTTGAGGCTCTGGACGGGCAAGATTTCTGTATCGGCCTCTATACCGGGAACGTTCCGGACCTTGATGAGGCTCTGGATTGGAGTTATGCGGCCCTCGCTCTGCAGGTGTTGCGCTGGTGCGGGAGTTCCTAAGCAGCTGCTTTTTAGTTTCCACCCCAAATGGAAGGTGGGGGCTTGCCTAGTTACTGTTCTTATTCTGACCGGTGCAGGTTTGACAGCCTTAGTTTGGCTAAACTGGTCCTTGCAGTCTGGTATGAGACTCTTAGCTACTGGGGCGGCTACAAGGAGATCGCACAGCTCCTTTGTCAGAGTCCGGTAATGTTCCTCTATGAGCTGGGTCATCCGTGACTCCCATTTGTTCAGGGCCTCCATTTTCAGTGTATGGTTAAGGTTTAATGTTGGTAACTCCTTCGGTATTGAAAGTTAGCTAGAGAATCCTTTCTATAAGTGGATCAGGTATCGAGAAGAGTCCTAATTTTAGGACACCGTAACCCCGGCAGTGGGGGGGGGGGGGTTAGTATGCGGCAGCCCCGGACCTGCGTTCTAAAACCTCCACGAGGCCCGAATTAAGATGACTTCCGGGCCTGCAAGAAGACCACAACACAGCCGTCCCAGAGAACATAGACAAAAACAAAGTCAGAACATCAGCTCTCAGAGTATATGCAAAGTGAAGCAATATATAAGGTCGGATATATCCAATTAGTGGAATATTTTGTAGCCTTGATATAGATAATTTGCCAAAATCTTCTCAGCCTCACGGAGCTTCACAGAGACATGTCTTGCCGCTTTGAGAGCAGGCTCCGCCCCCAAGTTTGATGTTTTTGCCTCAGCTGTGGCTTCTTTTGGGAGAAAGGTGCTTCAAGCAATGATGCCTTTAGTTTTGGTGCCTTTGGTTCTCCTTCCCTGTCCATTCTGTGTCCTCTCTGGCTTGGGTATTGGTTTCTCAACAGTAATTGAATGGAATTGTGTACTCTTGATGCCATTGGAAAGAAAACAAAATTTATGCTTACCTGATAAATTATTTTCTTTCCTGGCACGGAGAGTCCACGACCCGCCCTTTTATAATTTTTAAGGCAGCATTTATTTTTATAACCTTCAGGCACCCCTTTACCCCTAGTGTTCCTCTTTCTCTTTCCTTATTCCGTTGGCTGAATGACTGGGGAGTATGCAAAGTGGGAGCTTTGCTGGGATGTCTTTGCCTCCTCCTGGTGGGCAGGAGATGAATTCCCAAAAGCAACTGAATAGAATCGTGGACTCTCCATGCCAGGAAAGAAAATAATTTATCAGGTAAGCCTACATTTTGTTTTTGTCCACTGTCTTATCATTTTTATCTTATTTCTTCTGCTTCAATTGATTCCTTTCTTTCCATTTCTTCCTACCTTTATCTTCATTTTCATGCTACCTTTCTTTACATTTCTCAGTTTAGCTTTACCTTATTCTCTCCACCCTTACTCTCTTATTCATCATCATCTCTCTCTAAACTTATCTCTATCTCTCACTTTCATTTTCTGGGTTACATCCTTCTGTTTATTAATTGCTACCTTATCGTCTTTCTCTCTCTCCATCTACCAACATCTATGTTTCCTTTTTCATCTTATTCTCTGCTCATAATACCTGTTCCTTATTTCTATAACTATTCTTCTTTTCTCTGTGCTCACTCTAGTGCAAATAGTGTTTCTTCAACTTATTCCCGCTTTTATTCCTCAGAACAAAGACCTGCATTCTGGTCTTGTTGGTCCCTTCCTTGCCTGTCGTCCTCATGTGCTGAGCCGTTCCTTTGATCGCCAGCTGTCTGTGCAAGACTTCTCTCTTACATTCATGGAGATAGATGAAACACAGAGTTGGTATCTAAGTGACACCCTACAACAACAGTGCCCTTTAGCCTGCACCCAACAAGGTCCACTTGGGACCTCATGCCCACAAGTCTGCAATAGTCAAGACCCTGACTTCCAAAGAAGACACACCTTCTACGGTACAGAAAATATGATAAAAAAGCAGCCATTTTTATTATCCTTCCTTATATTTTGTTAATTTCATGTTTGTACATAACAAGAGAGGTTATTATCAAGGTTTTTTTCTTCTTCTTTTTTTTGTTAAAACTAACATTTAAGATTTTACTCAGACACTGCAGTCGGAAATATTATGGCGTCATTTGTATGCTCAATAGCACAGAAGCTGTGAAATTCTAAGCGTAACTTCTGTGCCCCCGTGCTTTGACACATCAATCAATATCTCTGTTCAGATTGTAAGGAATAACTAAATACATTATTATAATCTGGATCAATTAGATTTATAACATATGAAATGAACATTATTAATTTTTGCTTGGAATAGATCGCAGTAACTAAACAGAGAGGTTTAGTGCTATTAGACAAGTGTGTACATGAAGTATCTCAGTGAGCCCTGGAAATAGATTTATGTTGTGAAAATACAGAATACAGTGATCTCTGCTACCCCTTGTTGACCCTCTATTTTTTTTATCTCCACTTCACTCAACCCTATATCACCCATCCCTATTATCCCTCGATTTCCTGAACTTCCGCTACACTTAACCCTATACCTCATGGCCATCATCACACTTAAAGGGACACTGAAGCCAAATGTTTTCTTTCGTGATTCAGATAGAGCATGCAGTTTTAAGCAACTTTCTAATTTACTCCTATTATCAATTTCTCTTCATTCTCTTGCAATCTTTATTTGAAAAAGAAGGCATCTAAGGTTTTTTTTGGTTCAGTACTGGTCAGCACTTTTTTATTGGTGGATGAATTTATCCACCAATCAGTAAGGACAACCCAGGTTGTTCACCAAAAATGGGCCGGCATCTAAACTTACATTCTTGCATTTCAAATAAAGATACCAAGAGAATGAATAAAATTTGATAATACAGGGAGTGCAGAATTATTAGGCAAGTTGTATTTTTGAGGATTCATTTTATTATTGAACAACAACCATGTTCTCAATGAACCCAAAAAACTTATTAATATCAAAGCTGAATAGTTTTGGAAGTAGTTTTTAGTTTGTTTTTAGTTATAGCTATTTTAGGGGGATATCTGTGTGTGCAGGTGACTATTACTGTGCATAATTATTAGGCAACTTAACAAAAAACAAATATATACCCATTTCAATTATTTATTTTTACCAGTGAAACCAATATAACATCTCAACATTCACAAATATACATTTCTGACATTCAAAAACAAAACAAAAACAAATCAGTGACCAATATAGCCACCTTTCTTTGCAAGGACACTCAAAAGCCTGCCATCCATGGATTCTATCAGTGTTTTGATCTGTTCACCATCAACATTGCGTGCAGCAGCAACCACAGCCTCCCAGACACTGTTCAGAGAGGTGTACTGTTTTCCCTCCTTGTAAATCTCACATTTGATGATGGACCACAGGTTCTCAATTGGGTTCAGATCAGGTGAACAAGGAGGCCATGTCATTAGATTTTCTTCTTTTATACCCTTTCTTGCCAGCCACGCTGTGGAGTACTTGGACGCGTGTGATGGAGCATTGTCCTGCATGAAAATCATGTTTTTCTTGAAGGATGCAGACTTCTTCCTGTACCACTGCTTGAAGAAGGTGTCTTCCAGAAACTGGCAGTAGGACTGGGAGTTGAGCTTGACTCCATCCTCAACCCGAAAAGGCCCCACAAGCTCATCTTTGATGATACCAGCCCAAACCAGTACTCCACCTCCACCTTGCTGGCATCTGAGTCGGACTGGAGCTCTCTGCCCTTTACCAATCCAGCCACGGGCCCATCCATCTGGCCCATCAAGACTCACTCTCATTTCATCAGTCCATAAAACCTTCGAAAAATTAGATATTTTTTGGCCCAGTCTTGACGTTTCAGCTTGTGTGTCTTGTTCAGTGGTGGTCGTCTTTCAGCCTTTCTTACCTTGGCCATGTCTCTGAGTATTGCACACCTTGTGCTTTTGGGCACTCCAGTGATGTTGCAGCTCTGAAATATGGCCAAACTGGTGGCAAGTGGCATCTTGGCAGCTGCACGCTTGACTTTTCTCAGTTCATGGGCAGTTATTTTGCGCCTTGGTTTTTCCACATGCTTCTTGCGACCCTGTTGACTATTTGAATGAAACGCTTGATTGTTCGATGATCACGCTTCAGAAGCTTTGCAATTTTAAGAGTGCTGCATCCCTCTGCAAGATATCTCACTATTTTTGACTTTTCTGAGCCTGTCAAGTCCTTCTTTTGACCCATTTTGCCAAAGGAAAGGAAGTTGCCTAATAATTATGCACACCTGATATAGGGTGTTGATGTCATTAGACCACAACCCTTCTCATTACAGAGATGCACATCCCCTAATATGCTTAATTGGTAGTAGGCTTTCGAGCCTATACAGCTTGGAGTAAGACAACATGCATAAAGAGGATGATGTGGTCAAAATACTCATTTGCCTAATAATTCTGCACTCCCTGTAGGAGTAAATTAGAAAGTTGCTTAAAATTGCATGCTCTATCTGAATCAAGAAAGAAAAATGTTGGGTTTAGTGTCCCTTTAACACTTTATCACTCTTTCAATTTAAAAATATACCAGCTGGATCCTCATCTCATGTAACCCTACACCACCTGAATCCTCCCTTTATATTGTCTAGATCTCCACTGCATGTAACCCTACACTTTGACTCCCTTACCTCACAATCTCCCCAACAGACCCCCCACCCATTACTCCCCCCATGTACTTTTTTCTCCTTAGCACCTAAGGCTCCCCCCCCCCCTCCTCGGGGCTACCCTGCTTCTATAACCCAAGTATGTAATGTTAATCGACTTTCCAATTAACTTCTATAATCTAATTTGCTACATTCTCTTGGTACCTATTTATGGATCTTGTCATTGGCTCATCTTATGTGTTTAGCTAGCTCTCAGAAGTGCAGCCCCCACCCTAACTAGGTTTAAACTTCTAAAAAGGATACTAAGAAAACAAAGCATATTTTATAATAGAAGTAAATTGTGACGTTGTTTACAATTGTATGCTCTATCTGAAAAAAATATATTTTTGACCTTACTGTCTCTGTAATAATATCTGGACATTTTTAAAGGGACAGTCTAGTCAAAATTAAACTTTCATGGTTCAGATACGATATGCAATTTTAAACAACTTTCAAATTTATGTTTATCAGCAAATTTGCATTGTTCTCTTGGTATTCTTTGTAGAAAGCTAAACCTAGGTAGGCTCAAATGCTAATTTCTAAGCCATTGAACTGCCTCTTATCTCAGTGCATTTTGACAGGTTTGTAACAGTTAGAAAGTGCTAGGTGATGTATTTTATATAGAAAACATTGGGCTCACTCCCATGGAGTTATTTAAGAGTCAGCACTGATTGGCTAAAATGCATATCTGTCAAAATAACTTAGATAAGGGGCAGTCTGCAGAGGCTTAGAAACAAGATAACCACAGAGGTAAAAAGTATATTAATATAACAGTGTTGGTTATGCAAATTTGGGGAATGGGTAATAAAGGGATTATCTATCTTTCTCTTGCAAGGTGTATCCAGTCCACGACTTCATCCTTTACTTGTGGGATATTCTCATTCCCTACAGGAAGTGGCAAAGAGCGCACACAGCAGAGCTGTCCATATAGCTCCCCCTCTAGCTCCACCCCCCAGTCATTCTCTTTGCCGGCTGCTACTAGTCTGTTAAACATGTCTGACACTAAGGGAAATCCTTGTTCAATGTGTTTAGAAGCCATGGTGGAACCCCATCTCAGAATGTGTCCCAATTGAACTAATATGTCTATACACTTAAAAGATCATATTGTTGCACTTAAAAGTGTGGCCCTAGATGATTCTCAGACTGAAGGTAATGAGGATAGTCCGCCTACCTCTCCCCATGTGTCACAACCAGTTACGCCCGCTCAAGCGATGCCTAGTACCTCTAGTACGTCTGCCGCTATTACATTGCAACAACTAGCGACAGTCATGGATAATTCCCTTGCGGCCTTTCTATCCAAACTGCCAGTTTTTCCGGCAAAGCGCAATAGAGCAATCTGAAGCTTTGGTAGCCTTATCTGATGTACCCTCACAACACTCTGAAGTGGGAGTGAGGGATTTGATGTCTGAGGGAGAAATTTCCGACTCAGGAAAGGTTTCTCATCAGGCAGAGTCAGATTCATTAGCGTTTAAATTTAAACTGGAACACCTCCGCGTATTGCTCAGGGAGGTATTAGCCACTCTGGATGATTGTGACCCTATGGTGGTCCCAGAGAAATTGTGTAAAATGGACAAGTACCTAGAGGTCCCTGTATACACTGATGCGTTTCCGATCCCTAAAAGGGTTGCGGATATTGTTACTAGGGAGTGGGATAGACCAGGTGTCCCTTTTGTTCCCCCCCCCCCTATTTTTAAGAAAATGTTCCCCATAACTGACCCCAGGCGGGACTCGTGGCAGACAGTCCCTAAGGTAGAGGGGGCTGTTTCTTCACTTGCTGAGCGCACAACAATACCAATTGAAGACAGTTGTGTTTTTAAAGCTCCTATGGATAAAAAATTAGAAGGTTTACTTAAGAAAATTTTTGTTCAACAAGGTTTCCTTCTCCAACCTATTGCCTGCATTATTCCTGTAACTACTGCAGCGGCTTTCTGGTTTGAGGCGCTGGAGGAGTCGCTCCAGACAGAGACCTCATATGACGAAATTATGGATAGAATTAAGGCTCTAAAGCTGGCTAATTCTTTTATCACAGACGCCGCCTTGCAATTAGCTAAGTTAGCGGCAAAAAATTCAGGTTTCGCCATTATGGCACGCAGAGCGCTTTGGCTCAAGTCATGGTCGGCCGATGTGTCGTCAAAATCCAAATTATTAAATATCCCTTTCAAGGGAAAGACCCTTTTCGGGCCAGAATTGAAAGAGATTATTTCAGAAATCACCGGGGGAAAGGGCCATGCTCTCCCTCAGGACAAGCCCTTTAAGGCTAGAAACAAAGCTAATTTTCGTTCCTTTCGTAACTTCAGGAGCGGTCCGGCTTCAGTCTCTACAGCTGCAAAGCAAGAGGGTAACGCTTCACAGCCCAAGGCAACCTGGAAGCCTTACCAGGGCTGGAACCAGGCTAAACAGGCCAAAAAGCCTGCAGCTGCTACCAAGACAGCATGAAGGGGTAGCCCCCGATCCGGGACCGGATCTAGTAGGGGGCAGACTCTCTCTCTTCGCTCAGGCCTGGGCAAGAGATGTTCATGATACCTGGGCATTAGAGATTGTTTCCCAGGGATATCTTCTAGAATTCAAGGACTCCCCTCCAAGGGGAAGGTTCCACATTTCTCGTCTGTCTACAGACCAGACAAAGAAAGAGGCGTTTTTACTCAAACCTGTTTGTGGTTCCCAAAAAAGAAGGAACTTTCAGACCAATCCTGGATCTAAAAATTCTAAACAAATTCCTCAGAGTCCCATCATTCAAGATGGAGACCATTCGGACAATCTTACCTATGATCCAGGAAGGTCAATATATGACTACGGTGGATCTAAAGGATGCGTACCTGCATATTCCGATCCACAAAGATCATCATCAGTTCCTCAGGTTCGCTTTCTTAGACAAGCATTACCAGTTCGTGGCTCTTCCATTCGGTTTAGCCACTGCTCCCAGAATTTTCACAAAGGTGCTAGGGTCCCTTCTGGCGGTTCTAAGACCGCGGGGCATAGCAGTGGCGCCTTATTTGGACGACATCTTAATTCAGGCGCCGTCCTTTCACAGAGCCAAGGCACACACGGAGATTGTATTGTCCTTTCTGAGGTCTCACGGGTGGAAGGTGAATGTCAAAAAGAGTTCTCTGTCCCCACTCACAAGGGTTCCCTTCCTAGGAACACTAATAGATTCAGTAGAAATGAAAATATTTCTGCCGGAGGTCAGAAAGTTGAAACTTTCAACTACTTGCTGAGTTCTTCATTCCATTCCTCGGCCATCTGTAGCTCAGTGCATGGAGGCAATCGGATTAATGGTAGCGGCAATGGACATAGTCCCTTTTGCTCTTATACACCTCAGACCACTGCAACTATGCATGCTCAAACAGTGGAATGGGGGTTATGCAGATTTGTCTCCTCAAATTCAGTTAGACCAGGAGACCAGAGATTCTCTTCTCTGGTGGTTGCCTCAGGACCACCTGTCTCAGGGAATATGTTTCCGCAGGCCAGAGTGGGTCATTGTAACGACCGACGCCAGTCTGTTAGGCTGGGGTGCGGTCTGGGACTCCCTGAAAGCTCAGGGATTATGGTCTCGGGAAGAAACGCTTCTCCCGATAAACATTCTGGAACTGAGGGCGATATTCAACGCTCTTCAGGCATGGCCTCAACTAGCTGCGGCCAAATTCATCAGATTTCAGTCGGACCACATCACGACTGTAGCTTACGTCAATCATCAGGGGGGAACAAAGAGTTCCCTAGCAATGACGGAAGTAACCAAAATAATCAGGTGGGCGGAGGATCACTCCTGCCATTTCTCAGCAATTCACATCCCAGGAGTAGACAACTGGGAGGCGGATTTTCTAAGTCGTCAGACTTTTCACCCGAGGGAGTGGGAACTCCACTCGGAGGTATTTGCCCAGCTGACTCAGCTATGGGGCACTCCAGAATTGGATCTGATTGCGTCCCGTCAGAACGCCAAACTTCCTCTCTACGGGTCCAGGTCCCTGGACCCCAAGGCGGTATTGATAGATGCTCTAGCAGCGCCTTGGTCCTTCAATCTGGCTTATGTTTTTCCACCGTTTCCTCTCCTCCCGCGTCTGGTCGCCAGAATCAAGCAGGAGAAGGCTTCGGTGATTCTGATAGCGCCTGCGTGGCCACGCAGGACTTGGTATGCAGACCTAGTGGACATGTCATCTGTCCCACCATGAACACTGCCAATGAGGCAGGATCTTCTAATACAGGGTCCGTTCAAGCATCCAAATCTAGTTTCTATACGTCTGACTGCTTGGAGATTGAACGCTTAACTCTATCAAAGCGTGGGTTCTCTGAGTCAGTTATAGATACTCTGATTCAGGCTAGAAAGCCTGTCACCAGGAAAATCTACCATAAGATATGGCGGAAATATCTTTGTTGGTGTGAATCCAAGGGTTACTCATGGAGTAAGATTAGGATTCCCAGGATATTGTCCTTTCTCCAAGAAGGATTAAAAGGACAAATATCAGCTCTGTCTATCCTTTTACACAAGCGTCTGGCAGAGGTACCAGACGTTCAAGCGTTTGCTCAGGCTTTAGTCAGAATCATGCCTGTCTATAAACCTGTGGCTCCGCCATGGAGTCTAAATCTAGTTCTTTCAGTTCTTCAAGGGGTTCCGTTTGAACCTTTACATTCCATAGATATTAAGTTGTTATCTTGGAAAGTTTTGTTTTTAGTAGCTATCTCTTCTGCTCGAAGAGTTTCAGAATTATCTGCCTTACAGTGTGATAAACCTTACCTGGTGTTGTACGCAGATAAGGTAGTTTTGCGTACCAAGTCTGGTTTTCTTCCTAAAGTTGTTTCTAACAAGAATATTAACCAGGAAATAGTTGTTCCTTCTCTGTGTCCTAATCCTTCTTCGAAGAAGGAACGTCTGTTACACAATCTTGATGTAGTTCGTGCTTTAAAGTTCTATTTACAAGCAACTAAGGATTTCAGACAAACATCTTCCTTGTTTGTTATCTATTCTGGTAAGAGGAGAGGTCAGAAAGCGACTGCTACCTCTCTTTCCTTTTGGCTGAAAAGCATGTAAGGCAGCAACTTGGTCTTCACTGCATACTTTTGCCAAATTTTACAAATTCAATACTTTTGCTTCTTCGGAGGCTATTTTTGGGAGAAAGGTTTTGCAAGCAGTGGTGCCTTCTGTTTAAGGTACCTGTCTTGTTCCCTCCCTTCATCCGTGTCCTAAAGCTTTGGTATTGGTATCCCACAAGTAAAGGATGAAGCCGTGGACTGGATACACCTTGCAAGAGAAAACAGAATTTATGCTTACCTGATAAATTACTTTCTGTTGCGGTGTATCCAGTCCACGGCCCGCCCTGGCATTTAAGTCAGGTATTACATTTTTTGTTTAAACTACAGTCACCACTGCACCCTATGGTTTCTCCTTTTTCTTCCTAACCTTTGGTCGAATGACTGGGGGGTGGAGCTAGAGGGGGAGCTATATGGACAGCTCTGCTGTGTGCTCTCTTTGCCACTTCCTGTAGGGAATGAGAATATACCACAAGTAAAGGATGAAGCCGTGGACTGGATACACTGCAAGAGAAAGTAATTTATCAGGTAAGCATAAATTCTGTTTCTCCAACATAGGTGTGTCCGGTCCACGGCGTCATCCTTACTTGTGGGATATTCTCTTCCCCAACAGGAAATGGCAAAGAGCCCAGCAAAGCTGGTCACATGATCCCTCCTAGGCTCCGCCTTCCCCAGTCATTCTCTTTGCCGTTGTACAGGCAACATCTCCACGGAGATGGCTTAGAGTTTTTTGGTGTTTAAATGTAGTTTTTATTCTTCAATCAAGAGTTTGTTATTTTAAAATAGTGCTGGTATGTACTATTTACTCTGAAACAGAAAAGAGATGAAGATTTCTGTTTGTAAGAGGAAAATGATTTTAGCAACCGTTACTAAAATCGATGGCTGTTTCCACACAGGACTGTTGAGAGGAATTAACTTCAGTTGGGGGAAACAGTGAGCAGACTTTTGCTGCTTGAGGTATGACACATTTCTAACAAGACTTGGTAATGCTGGAAGCTGTCATTTTCCCTATGGGATCCGGTAAGCCATTTTTATTAAATAAGAATAAAGGGCTTCACAAGGGCTTTAAAGACTGGTAGACATTTTTCTGGGCTAAAACGATTGATATATAAGCATTTTTAATACTTCATAGTTTTGAGGAGTTATTTTATTCTTGGGAATTATGTAAAATAACCGGCAGGCACTGTATTGGACACCTTTTTCACTGGGGGCCTTCTCTAATCATAGGCAGAGCCTCATTTTCGCGCCTCTATTGCGCAGTTGTTTTTGGGAAGCAAGACATGCAGATGCATGTGTGAGGAGCTCAGATACATAGAAAAAGCTTACTGAAGGCGTCATTTGGTATCGTATTCCCCTTTGGGCTTGGTTGGGTCTCAGCAAAGCAGATACCAGGGACTGTATAGGGGTTAAATATAAAAACGGCTCCGATTCCGTTATTTTAAGAGTTAAAGCTTTCAAATTTGGTGTGCAATACTTTTAAGGCTTTAAGACACTGTGGTGAAATTTTGGTGAATTTTGAACAATTCCTTCATACTTTTTCACATTTTCAGTAATAAAGTGTGTTCAGTTTAAAATTTAAAGTGACAGTAACGGTTTTATTTTAAAACGTTTTTTGTACTTTGTTATCAAGTTTATGCCTGTTTAACATGTCTGAACTATCAGATAGACTATGTTCTGTATGTGGGGAAGCCAAGGTTCCTTCTCATTTAAATAGATGTGATTTATGTGACACAAAATTTAGAGAAAATGATGCCCAAGATGATTCCTCAAGTGAGGGGAGTAAGCATGGTACTGCATCATCCCCTCCTTCGTCTACGCCAGTCTTGCCCACACAGGAGGCCCCTAGTACATCTAGTGCGCCAATACTCCTTACTATGCAACAATTAACGGCTGTAATGGATAATTCTATCAAAAACATTTTAGCCAAAATGCCCACTTATCAGCGAAAGCGCGACTGCTCTGTTTTAGAAAATACTGAAGAGCATGAGGACGCTGATGATATTGGTTCTGAAGTGCCCCTACACCAGTCTGAGGGGGCCAGGGAGGTTTTGTCTGAGGGAGAAATTTCAGATTCAGGGAAAATTTCTCAACAAGCTGAACCTGATGTGATTACATTCAAATTTAAATTGGAACATCTCCGCGCTCTGCTTAAGGAGGTGTTATCTACTCTGGATGATTGTGAGAATTTGGTCATTCCAGAGAAATTGTAAAATGTAAGATGGACAAGTTCCTAGAGGTCCCGGGGCCCCCCGAAGCTTTTCCTATACCCAAGCGGGTGGCGGACATTGTAAACAAAGAATGGGAAAGGCCCGGCATACCTTTTGTCCCTCCCCCTATATTTAAGAAATTGTTTCCTATGGTCGACCCCAGAAAGGACTTATGGCAGACAGTCCCCAAGGTCGAGGGGGCGGTTTCTACTCTAAACAAACGCACTACTATCCCTATAGAAGATAGTTGTGCTTTCAAAGATCCTATGGATAAAAAATTAGAGGGTTTGCTTAAAAAGATGTTTGTTCAGCAAGGTTACCTTCTACAACCAATTTCATGCATGGTTCCTGTCACTACAGCAGCGTGTTTCTGGTTCGATGAACTAGAAAAGTCGCTCAATAAAGATTCTTCTTATGAGGAGATTATGGACAGAATTCATGCTCTCAAATTGGCTAACTCTTTTACTTTAGACGCCACTTTGCAATTGGCTAGATTAGCGGCGAAAAATTCAGGGTTTGCTATTGTGGCGCGCAGAGCGCTTTGGCTAAAATCTTGGTCAGCGGATGCGTCTTCCAAGAACAAATTGCTTAACATACCTTTCAAGGGGAAAACGCTGTTTGGCCCTGACTTGAAAGAGGTTATTTCTGATATCACTGGGGGTAAGGGCCACGCCCTTCCTCAGGATAGGTCTTTCAAGGCTAAAAATAAACCAAATTTTCGTCCCTTTCGCAGAAACGGACCAGCCCCAAGTGCTACATCCTCTAAGCAAGAGGGTAATACTTCTCAAACCAAGCCAGCCTGGAGGCCAATGCAAGGCTGGAACAAAGGTAAGCAGGCCAAGAAACCTGCCACTGCTACCAAGACAACATGAGATGTTGGCCCCCGATCCGGGACCGGATCTGGTGGGGGGCAGACTTTCTCTCTTCGCTCAGGCTTGGGCAAGAGATGTTCTGGATCCTTGGGCGCTAGAAATAGTCTCCCAAGGTTATCTTCTGGAATTCAAGGAGCTTCCCCCAAGGGGGAGGTTCCACAGGTCTCAATTGTCTTCAGACCACATAAAAAGACAGGCATTCTTACATTGTGTAGAAGACCTGTTAAAAATGGGAGTGATTCATCCTGTTCCATTAGGAGAACAAGGGATGGGATTCTACTCCAATCTGTTCATAGTTCCCAAAAAAGAGGGAACATTCAGACCAATCTTAGATCTCAAGATCCTAAACAAGTTTCTCAGGTTCCATCGTTCAAAATGGAAACCATTCGGACAATTCTTCCTTCCATCCAGGAAGGTCAATTCATGACCACGGTGGATTTAAAGGATGCGTATCTACATATTCCTATCCACAAGGAACATCATCGGTTCCTAAGGTTCGCATTTCTGGACAAGCATTACCAGTTTGTGGCACTTCCATTCGGATTAGCCACTGCTCCAAGAATTTTCACAAAGGTACTAGGGTCCCTTCTAGCGGTGCTACGACCAAGGGGCATTGCAGTAGTACCTTACTTGGACGACATACTGATTCAAGCGTCGTCCCTACCACAAGCAAAGGCTCATACGGACATTGTCCTGGCCTTTCTCAGATCTCACGGGTGGAAAGTGAACGTAGAAAAAAGTTCTCTATCTCCGTCAACAAGAGTTCCCTTCTTGGGAACAATAATAGACTCCTTAGAAATGAGGATTTTTCTGACAGAGGCCAGAAAATCAAAACTTCTAAGCTCTTGTCAAGCACTTCATTCTGTTCCTCTTCCTTCCATAGCGCAGTGCATGGAAGTAATAGGTTTGATGGTCGCGGCAATGGACATAGTTCCTTTTGCGCGAATTCATCTGAGACCATTACAACTGTGCATGCTCAGTCAGTGGAATGGGGATTATACAGACTTGTCTCCGACGATACAAGTAGATCAGAGGACCAGAGATTCACTTCGTTGGTGGCTGACCCTGGACAACCTGTCACAGGGGATGAGCTTCCGCAGACCAGAGTGGGTCATTGTCACGACCGACGCCAGTCTGGTGGGCTGAGGCGCGGTCTGGGAACTCCTGAAAGCTCAGGGTCTTTGGTCTCGGGAAGAATCTCTTCTCCCGATAAATATTCTGGAACTGAGAGCGATATTCAATGCTCTCAAGGCTTGGCCTCAGCTAGCAAAGGCCAAATTCATACGGTTTCAATCAGACAACATGACGACTGTTGCGTATATCAACCATCAGGGGGGAACAAGGAGTTCCCTGGCGATGGAAGAAGTGACCAAAATCATTCAATGGGCGGAGACTCACTCCTGCCACTTGTCTGCAATCCACATCCCAGGAGTGGAAAATTGGGAAGCGGATTTTCTGAGTCGTCAGACATTTCATCCGGGGGAGTGGGAACTCCATCCGGAAATCTTTGCCCAAATTACTCAATTGTGGGGCATTCCAGACATGGATCTGATGGCCTCTCGTCAGAACTTCAAGGTTCCTTGCTACGGGTCCAGATCCAGGGATCCCAAGGCGACTCTAGTAGATGCACTAGTAGCACCTTGGACCTTCAACCTAGCTTATGTATTCCCACCATTTCCTCTCATCCCCAGGCTGGTAGCCAGGATCAATCAGGAGAGGGCATCGGTGATCTTGATAGCTCCTGCGTGGCCACGCAGGACTTGGTATGCAGACCTGGTGAATATGTCATCGGCTCCACCATGGAAGCTTCCTTTGAGACAGGACCTTCTTGTTCAAGGTCCGTTCGAACATCCGAATCTGGCCTCACTCCAACTGACTGCTTGGAGATTGAACGCTTGATTTTATCAAAGCGAGGGTTCTCAGATTCTGTCATTGATACTCTTGTTCAGGCCAGAAAGCCTGTAACTAGAAAAATCTACCATAAAATATGGAAAAAATATATCTGTTGGTGTGAATCTAAAGGATTCCCATGGAACAAGATAAAAATTCCTAAGATTCTATCCTTTCTTCAAGAAGGTTTGGAGAAAGGATTATCTGCAAGTTCTTTGAAGGGACAGATTTCTGCTTTATCTGTTTTACTTCACAAAAAGCTGGCGGCTGTGCCAGATGTTCAAGCTTTTGTTCAGGCTCTGGTTAGAATCAAGCCTGTTTACAAACCTTTGACTCCTCCTTGGAGTCTCAATTTAGTTCTTTCAGTTCTTCAGGGGGTTCCGTTTGAACCCTTACATTCCGTAGATATTAAGTTATTATCTTGGAAAGTTTTGTTTTTGGTTGCAATTTCTTCTGCTAGAAGAGTTTCAGAGTTATCTGCTCTGCAGTGTTCTCCTCCTTATCTGGTGTTCCATGCAGATAAGGTGGTTTTGCGTACTAATCCTGGTTTTCTTCCGAAAGTTGTTTCTAACAAAAACATTAACCAGGAGATAGTCGTGCCTTCTTTGTGTCCGAATCCAGTTTCAAAGAAGGAACGTTTGTTGCACAATTTGGATGTTGTTCGTGCTCTAAAATTCTATTTAGATGCTACAAAGGATTTCAGACAAACATCTTCCTTGTTTGTTGTTTATTCTGGTAAAAGGAGAGGTCAAAAAGCAACTTCTACCTCTCTCTCTTTTTGGCTTAAAAGCATCATCAGATTGGCTTATGAGACTGCCGGACGGCAGCCTCCTGAAAGAATCACAGCTCATTCCACTAGGGCCGTGGCTTCCACATGGGCCTTCAAGAACGAGGCTTCTGTTGATCAGATATGTAAGGCAGCGACTTGGTCTTCACTGCACACTTTTACTAAATTTTACAAATTTGATACTTTTGCTTCTTCTGAGGCTATTTTTGGGAGAAAGGTTTTGCAAGCCGTGGTGCCTTCCATCTAGGTGACCTGATTTGCTCCCTCCCATCATCCGTGTCCTAAAGCTTTGGTATTGGTTCCCACAAGTAAGGATGACGCCGTGGACCGGACACACCTATGTTGGAGAAAACAGAATTTATGTTTACCTGATAAATTACTTTCTCCAACGGTGTGTCCGGTCCACGGCCCGCCCTGGTTTTTTAATCAGGTCTGATAATTTATTTTCTTTAACTACAGTCACCACGGTATCATATGATTTCTCCTATGCAAATATTCCTCCTTTACGTCGGTCGAATGACTGGGGAAGGCGGAGCCTAGGAGGGATCATGTGACCAGCTTTGCTGGGCTCTTTGCCATTTCCTGTTGGGGAAGAGAATATCCCACAAGTAAGGATGACGCCGTGGACCGGACACACCGTTGGAGAAAGTAATTTATCAGGTAAACATAAATTCTGTTTTTTTAAACAATAACAATTCTGGAGTAGACTCTAGACTGGAGTAGAGTATTTAAATGTTAAGATTGTGCGCAGGCCACTAAACAGATATATTGCAGGGTATTTCACCTCATACACTGCATGCATTGTACCTCTACAGATCTGTGTTACATTTGTGTTTAAAATTAAATAGTTTATGCAGCCTTTGACTTGCTGTCTTTTCCTTTTAGCCATTAATGGCCATGTTGGTGACACCTTGCCTGGACTTATCTTACCGCTACACCAGAAAGTGAGGTGGCATCTTGTCACTGTGGGTACCTGGGAGATTCTCACTGTTCAATTCCATGGAAACATCCTAACATCTCGAGATCCGCATGAGAGACGCCTCAACCTACACAGCCTCTACCCTGGTAAGCGCTGAAAAAAATATTAAGTCACTTAACATATGCCTCTGCCAAGAGATACTACAGATCTCTTCATCCCATTGTACATGGACATGCCAGTCTGTCGTTCTGTGTGTTTTAAAATATCTCTTCATTTTAGCACTGTATCATGTCTCTATAACACACAGAGTAGGTCATGTCTCTCCAATACGTTCAGCATTCCGTCATTATATGTTACACATGTCCCTCCAATCAACTGCATACTACAAATATGTCACCATTTACTTCAACCTATCATCACATAACCTGCGTCTGCATCTTTCTGTTGAACAATGCACAACACAATTTTGTTAGTGGGCTAGGCTTTCCTGATATTGTGTTAATTGCCCCAATATATGATCTATATCTTGCACAGCAAACAACGGCTAGCAATGTGGAATACAACTGCAATATGTAGGAAATATGCTTGCAAAACAGGTTTTGTAGATGATCAATAAAAGTAAAATAATCACATTTCTGTTCTGTTATGGTAAAGTAGTCTCACTAGTTAAAATGAGAACCGTCTCAGAAAGCTCATAAAAGCAAAAAAGGGGCTAGCAACAGGTGATCCAGGGTGTTCTACAAGCGTGGCCAGGGTTTTTCAAGCATGCAGAATTCATGAAAACTGTTTTACGAACATGTTTTTTATTTTTAATTCACTTGTTTAGTAAGGTTTTGCTTTTGTGATGGTGGTATCCTTGATAGTAAAATGGTGTGACAAAAAATGAATTAATTATAATAGAGATGATCCCGCTACTTGCAGCTGTGATGAGGGGCTGTGATACAGCTGCAATTTTTAAGTTGAGATGTTAGAGCGAGTTTTTCAATAAGGTTTTAGTTTCACAAAAAAAAGAATCTAGGCCATTATAGGTTTCAAGCAGATTTTCTTGTGTTATTGCTGTTTTTTTAATATATGGGGCATTTTGTGTGTACTTTAGGAGTACTGGTAACCCTAGAGATGGTCCCACAGTCTGTTGGTGCCTGGCGTGTAGAATCCGAAGGAAAATTCCAGGATTGTGGACTAACTGCGCTTTACATTGTGTATGACCGAGGTATGGCAAAGTAAAATGTATAGCAAACTGTAACATGAAATACGGCAATATTATGTGATGTTATGGAATGTGCAGTAAAATGTATAGCAAACTGTAACATGAAATACAGCAATATTATGTGATGTTATGGAATGTGCAGTAAAATGTATAGCAAACTGTAACATGAAATACGGCAATATTATGTGATGTTATGGAATGTGCAGTAAAATGTATAGCAAACTGTAACATGAAATACGGCAATATTATGTGATGTTATGGAATGTGCAGTTGTCATGATATGTAATCAGTGATGCTTGCTATTTTTTTAGAGAATACAATATACTACATACAATAATACTGATGTGTAACATGTAAGATACTGCATGGTATTGGGGTGTGTGTAATGGGGAACGTTGTGTACAAAATTAACTACGTGCAACAAAGGTTTACTATTGATATCTTTTAACAGGTTGTCGGATGCCCCTTGGTTTGTCATCTGGAAAAATCAAAGATTCTCAGATTTCTTCGTCGGGGTATTATGGTATGAAATGGGAGGTGCAGGGATAACATACAGACCAAAAGACACTGGTGGTTCCACACAAATTAATAGGCACAAAAGTCAAAATTAAATTTTGATAATTCAGATAGAGTGTATAATTTACTTCTGTTATACGATTTAACTCTTTATCTTGGTCACTGTGGTTGAAAAATGGACCCTTCCCAGTAGGGCCTACCTGAAGCTCAGGAGCCTGCATGTCTATTGCGCACTTGCAATCTTTAAAGCAAGAAGAACTGACCTACAGCTACAAGCATATCAAGAAAAATAAGTCCTTCAGAACTTCAATAAAAAATACCACTGTTTTTTAAGATATAAATAATAAAGTATAAAGGCTCTGTACTTTTAGAAGCATAGGTAGAGCTTTAAAATATACAAAAGGTACATTCACTTTTCCCATAGCCCAGCATCACCTTCCTTGTTTGGGAATCCTTTTATTGCAGGACACAATTTATTGAGACTGGTTGATAAACAGCCAATAAGCCCCTTTTCTTTACAACAGCTCAAAGTTGGTGTAAAGCGTTAAACACTAACCATTAACCCCACAAAGACCTCTAGAGTCTACACAATAAACTCTTAAGCACAATCTCCCATATTCATTAACATCTACTGTATCACCTTCAAAATTAATCCCCCGTCTCCACACTCCAAACTTCTCGATTGTATGACCTCCTCTGATTGTATTAATCCCACACTGTACCATCCTGTTCCCTATTAACTCTGTACTACTATACCCTCCCTAGCACCCAAAGGACCCCATACATGGCCAGCTCATTATCCACTCTTAGCACCCAAGTCACTCCCTTAGATAACATGCCCAGTACAACCATCCCAGAGCCCATAAGGAGCCCCCAGGCCAAAAAAAATATTCCCACTATCCTGGTTCCAGCAATGTATATCTTCAGTCAACACATAATAGGCAATATTTCTGTTGTAGTTGTAATAGACAGATAAGACACATGACATCAAGTAGGCTGCACCCCTTGAACAAAACAGCTTTACACAGCACTCCCACTAGACACATGTATCCACCATTTTCATAAGGGCTTCCAGTATCTTTAGTTTGGTAACAACAAGTCATCACACACATTAAAAAGATATTTCTTTCATAAGGTGGTGAGATTCCATGAGCCAATGCTCCTTGCTGGGATTTACCTTCTGGCCACTAGGAGGAGGCAAAGACACCCAACATTCCATAAGCTTTTACTCCCTCTCACCTCTCATCTACCATAGTCTCATATTTGCTCATCAAGATTATTTGTTGAAAGAGGTTCTCAGACGTATGTGAGACACAATTTCCCCTCACAAAGCCAGAAACAGAAGAGAGGGAACATGGAGTACAGAAAAACACCCTCTGGGAGTTAGTCACAAGCAAACCTCAGGTGTTGCGGGGACTTGTCCTTTAGCCTCCTCCTGTTAGGTCAGCCTGTTACAGGTTTTGATGGAAATTGTCCCTTAGCCACTCCTGTCAGGTCATCGTACACCTTTGTGCACTGTATGGGCTGTCTGCGGGAATCAGTTTCGTTCTGCAGATGAGTAAACACAGCAGTGTGGGTGCTGCTCAAGTAAGTACAGGATGCACTCACATAGCCCACAGGCTATTAGCAGGTACATACAACATAGCCAGGGGACACTTAGATATCACAGTCATATACGGCCAGATTACGAGTTTTGCATTATGAGCTGTGTGGTGCTAACGAGCATTTTTTTCTCACCGCTCACTTACCTACAGCGCTGGTATTACAGGGTTTTCTAAACCCGGCGTTAAAAGGCAAGAAGTGAGCATAGAGCAAACTTGTGCTCCATACCACACTCCAATACCAGCGCTGCTTAAGTCTGCGGTGAGCTGGTCGTATGTGCTCGTGCACGATTTCCCCATAGACATCAATGGGGAGAGCCGGCTGAGAAAAAGTCTAACACCTGCAATAAAGCAGCGTAAAGCTCAGTAACGTAGCCCCATTGATTCCTATGGGGAAACACATTTTATGTTTACACCTAACACCCTAACATGAACCCCGAGTCTACCCTAATCTTACACTTATTAACCCCTAATCTGCCGCCCCCGACATCTCCGCCACCTACATTATTCTTATTAACCCCTAATCTGCTGCCCCTAACATCGCCACCACCTACATTATATTTATTAACCCCTAATCTGCCGCCCCCAACATCGCCACCGCTATATTAAATGTATTAACCCCTAAACCTAAGTCTAACCCTAACACCCCCTAATTGAAATATAATTAAAATAAATCTGAATAAAATTTCTATCATTAACTAAATTATTCCTATTTAAAACTAAATACTTACCTATAAAATAAACCCTAAGCTAGCTACAATATAAGTAATAGTTACATTGTATCTAGCTTTGTGTTTATTTTTATTTTACAGGCAAGTTTGTATTTATTTTAACTAGGTAGAATAGTTACTAAATAGTTAACTATTTAATAAATACCTAGCTAAAATAAATACAAATTGACCTGTAAAATACAACCTAACCTAAGTTACAATAACACCTAACACTACACTACAATTAAATAAATTAACTAATTAAATACAATTAAATAAATTAACTAAATTAAATACAATTAAATAAATTAAATTAGCTAAATCACTAAAAAAACACACTAAATTACAGAAAATAAAAAACAAATTACAGAGCTTTAAACTAATTACACCTAATCTAATCAAAATAAAAAAAAGCCCCCCCAAAATAAAAAAAAACCCTAGCCTAAACTAAACTATCAATAGCCCTTAAAAGGGCCTTTTGCGGGGCATTGCCCCAAAGTAATCATCTTTTACCTGTAAAAAAAAATACAAACAACCTCCCCAACAGTAAAATCCACCACCCACACAACCAACCGCCCAAATAAAGTACTAACTAAAAAAACCTAAGCTCCCCATTGCCCTGAAAAGGGCATTTGGATGGGCATTGCCTTTAAAAGGGCATTTAGCTCTTTTGCAGGCCCAAAGCCCTAACCTACAAAATAAACAAACCCAATACACCATTAAAAAAATCCTAACACTAACCCCCGAAGGTTCACTTACCGGGAGAAGTCTTCATCCAAGCGGCAAGATGTCCTCAACGAAGCCGGCAGAAGTGGTCCTAAGGGACGTCTTGGATGACGTCAGTTAAAGAGATATTCATTACGAAGAAGCCGTCGTTTGAAGAGGATGCTCCGCGTCGGATGTCTTGAAGATGGACCCAATCTGCGCCGGAAGGATGAAGATAGAAGATGAAGTCTGGATGAAGACTTCTGCCCGTCTGGAGGACCACTTCTACCCATCTGGAGGACCAATTCTGCCGGCTTCGTTGAGGACATCTTGCCGCTTGGATGAAGACTTCTCCCGGTAAGTGAATCTTCGGGGGTTAGTTGGGGATGGCAGATTAGGGGTTAATAAGTGTAGGTAGGTTGCGGCAGCAGATTAGGGGTTAATAAATATAATGTAGGTGTCAGCGATATTGGGGGCAGCAGATTAGGGGTTAATAAGTATAATGTAGGTGGCAGCAGTGTCCTTAAAAGGGCATTTAGCTCTTTTGCAGGCCCAAAGCCCTAACCTACAAAATAGACAAACCCAATACACCCTTAAAAAAATCCTAACACTAACCCCCGAAGGTTCACTTACCGGGAGAAGTCTTCATCCAAGCGGCAAGATGTCCTCAACGAAGCCGGCAGAAGTGGTCCTCCAGACAGGCAGAAGTGGTCCTCCAGACGGCAGAAGTCTTCATCCAGATGGCATCTTCTATCTTCATCCATCCGGCGCGGAGCGGGTCCATCTTCAAGACATCCGACGCGGAGCATCCTCTTCAAACGAAGACTTCTTCGTAAAGAATATCTCTTTAAGTGACGTCATCCAAGATGGCGTCCCTTAGATTCCGATTAGCTGATAGAATCCTATCAGCCAATCGGAATTAAGGTAGAAAAAATCCTATTGGCTGATGCAATCAGCCAATAGGATTGAACTTCAATCCTATTGGCTGATCCAATCAGCCAATAGGATTGAGCTTGCATTCTATTGACTGATTGGAACAGCCAATAGAATGCCAGCTCAATCCTATTGGCTGATTGCATCAGCCAATAGGATTTTTTCTACATTAATTCCGATTGGCTGATAGAATTCTATCAGCTAATCAGAATCTAAGGGACGCCATCTTTGATGACGTCAGTTAAAGAGATATTCATTACAAAGAAGCCGTCGTTTGAAGAGGATGCTCCGCGTCAGATGTCTTGAAGATGGACCCAATCCGCGCCGGAAGGATGAAGATAGAAGATGACGTCTGGATGAAGACTTCTGCCCATCTGGAGGACCACTTCTGCTCATCTGGAGGATCAATTCTGCCGGCTTCGTTGAGGACATCTTGCCACTTGGATGAAGACTTCTCCCGGTAAGTGAATCTTCGGGGGTTAGTTGGGGGCGGCAGATTAGGGGTTAATAAGTGTAGGTAGGTTGCGGCAGCAGATTAGGGGTTAATAAATATAATGTAGGTGTCAGCGATATTGGGGGCAGCAGATTAGGGGTTAATAAGTATAATGTAGGTGGCGGCGGTGTCCAAAGCGGCAGATTAGGGGTTAATAAGTGTAATATTAGGGATGTTTAGACTCGGGGTTCATGTTAGGGTGTTAGGTGTAACATAAGTTTTATTTGCCCATAGGAGTCAATGGGGCTGCGTTACTGAGATTTACGCTGCTTTTTGGCAGGTGTTAGACTTTTTTTCAGCCGGCTCTCCCCATTGATGTCTATGGGGAAATCGTGCACGAGCACGTACGACCAGCTCACCGCTGACTTAAGCAGCGCTGGTATTGGAGTGCGGTATGGAGCAAAATTTGGCTCTACGCTCACTTCTTGCCTTTTAACGCCGGGTTTGTAAAAACCTGTAATACCAGTACTGCAGGTAAGTGAGCGGTGAGAAAAAATTGCTCATTAGCACCACACAGCTCCTAACACAAAACTCGTACTCTCGCCGATTGTTTCTTATCCATTTCTTCTATTATCAAATTTGTGTTGTTCTCCTGTTATTCTTTGTTAAAGAGATACATAGATAGGTTGCGTGCACATGTCTGGAACACTATATAACATGAAAAACTGCTATCATATAGTGCTGCAAACACATACACGCTCCTGAACTTACATTTAAACTTTTCAACAAAGGATAACAAGAAAATTAAGACATTTTGATAAAAGGAAATGGAAAGTTGTTTAATATTGTATGTTCCATACTAACTTTTCTCTTATCTGTTTTCTCCATTTAATTAATTTCTGTGCAGCATACTTAGCATTAGCCTTCTGTCTGGTATCACTTCTCATCATTTACATCCTCTATATTAGCTCTTCCTTTCCCCTTTGCGTCACAATCATCCATCAGCAATCATCACAATGTCTTTTATTTACAGACTCCTGGGGACCGTCACTTGCCAGATTGGACAACAGTGGATCTATAAATGCCTGGAGTGTGGAAAATGTCAATTCCTGGATACAGGTGAGATGTTAGAGGATGTGACAGGGAGAGTTGCAGTTAATGTGAAAATATAAGAAAGTAATGGTATGAGGCTGCTCGTAGACAGGAAAAAGAGAGGTGGAAGTCTGAGGGTAGATAGGGATGTGAATAGTAACAGACATCAGAGAGTGGGGTATGACAAAGATAGAGGCAAAAAACAACAACATTGGTGGGAAAATCTTTCTATATGGGATTACCAGTTTTTTATGCCCATTCGCGGACCTACTCAACAGATGGCCCTGGTGCAAGATTTTGTTGGGCCGCCCAAGGGTAACTCAGTAGAAAGCAAAAGTGTTAATATACATGCTGCTCTGTATAATGATTTAGAAGATAGATGGAACTGCAAACTGCACTAATACAAGTCTCCCTGCATTAGGATTGTAAACATTCTGCACATGCCTATGTAAAGACTGGCTGATATGGGCCCCCTCCAGCTCTTGGGTCCTGGTGCGACTGTACCTGCTGCAACAATGGCAGTTCCGCCCCTGATTCTTGTCTCTCTGCCATGCCCAGGATATGAGCATGGTGCAAAAATTTTGGGGAAACAGAACTATGTCTTTATAGTATGAAACTTTCTTATACACACTTTCTTCTCTCTGGTAGGTGGACCTCCTTACCCCAACACTGGTGCATGCAGTTCATACACAGGGAGCACGTCATCGGCTCACATCACTCTATATTTCTCAGTTTGTTATATGCTACAGTCTGGATGGAGAATTCTGGCATCAGTACCAGGGAAATGCCAGTGCCAACCAAATGGTAAGTGTGTTGTATCCACTTGTAAAATTCTCTATGTAACACTGGTAAGGGCAGATCCTAAGAAAAAAATGAAAACATTTTGTTTTCTGATGCGCAAATATTGGAGTGAAGACTATGGGCACCATAAAATATTAAAGAGACAAAAATATTGATATATTTGTTTGCTTGAAGGTTATACCATTAGATAATGAATTCCATTTTCATGAAGATGATACTCAGGCTAGTCACAAGTCATTGGGTAGTAGGAGGATCATTTTCTGTTGCAAACCATGGGCTTGATCACAGCCTTGACCCTGTTTTGACCCTGTTATCTCCAAAAACAACACTTGCAGTGTTATTCTCCTGATTTCATTATCCAAAAATCAAAGGTGCACAATTAATGACAAATAAATGGCCTTTTTGGGTTTAGTGAATACAGGTTGAAGGGTCTGTATGTTGATTGATCCCTTTAAATAGTATGTTGCTAATAGATGATGTGTGCAATTGACCTGTTGTGTGTGTATGTCTGTTTAAGGGATTTGAACAGGAGCATAGTGGGCATATGTGTTTGTTGGTCTTTGGATATTGCTCAATTTTATTGGTGTAAAAGTGTTTACAATTCATTTATAAACTTTAGTTAATTAAGTAAGCAGTATCTGCCTGGTGATGCTATTTCCTAATATCATCCAATAACTCAGCGGCAATATCAGAGTGTTTTGTATATGCCGAAAACTAATGTTACATTTTAGAACTTTTTGGGGTACTCAGTAATAAGTGGAAGAGTGTTGTATGGGGGTTTATGAAGTCATTTTAGCTGTGGATTTAGATAAGTGAAATATGGTTTTGTAAATGTGTGAGTAAGTCCCAAAAATTTGAATTGTGATCAGGAAAACAGGACTGGCACAAGTTCCATATAGGGCCATTTTTTTCACAGAATCAATAATGAAATAATTGGTCCAGATAAAAATTGAAAATGGCTGATTGTGATTTTTGCCAACATTTAAAAGTGATCATTATCAAACAATAGATTGTGATCAACCCTATATGTTTAGATGATTTAATTAAATGTATTCAATAACAACTGAGGTTTTGGGCCCCATTTATTAAACTGACAATGCATCTTTGGAGCTTTAATTATTCAGGCTTGCCGAAAGCGAGTATGAAGTGATGGATTAAATGGCTAATAGATTAATATGGTTAGAACAATAAATTCAGCAAATATATCTATCTGCAGATATCACTCCTACCATGTCACACTTGCTCCTCCCACCCTTAGCAATCACATTGTCAGGTGTGTATTCTCTGTTCTCTACCCAACAGGATATCATAAACACCCATTAATCATAGTATGGCGGCATGATCAAGCATGATCGTCCTTATTGTTTTTTTGAAGGGGTACATGGGCGATTAAAAAATCCATTATTCATATGTTTATCATCATGTCAAAATTCCTCCACTATTACTCCTCCTCCACAATCATTTTTTTCCAACAAACCCATTCTTTCCATTGTGTTTCCTTTCTTTTAGGTATTTTTTGGGAATGTAGATGCCTCCACTGTCCGTGAAAATGTGTTTGATCCTCCATTCATTGCTCGCTACTTTCGTCTCCACCCAACCCACACTGGACCTAGAGCAGCGCTGCGCATGGAGCTCTTAGGCTGTGACATTTCAAGTGAGATTGTTTTTTACATAACCAACTATAATCTGCCACAACTACCTCGCAAAAGGGCAAATACTAGGACATAAGAGGTTATAGATTGATTTTGTCAGCAAAAAATCTTTTCTACCAATACTCATTATAAAGTTAGTGAACCCTTATGATAGCCTTCTGCTTATCTAATACATTTAAGAATTTACTTACTTATTTTGATTATCTTCAGTTTTGCCTGAAGAGTATTGAGAGTGTCCATAACCTTTGCCTAATTATAAGAGCTTTTGAAAGTTACTTCAGAACCTACTAGCCACAATATTAAATAATTGACTGTGTTTTGATATCCTTCTTCCTCTGAAAAAATACATTTCAACATGCACTTCATTAAGTTGCTTTTGTTCCACAGGCTGTTCTTTGCCACTTGGTCTGCAGTCGGGTACTCTAACTTCAAAAAGTCTCTCAGCATCCTCTTACCTTAATTCTGTCTTTTCATCATGGGAACCAAATTTAGCAAGATTGAACCAACGTGGAAGAGTCAATGCATGGAGACCACGGGTGAGTAGGGGCCTGTTCATGATAACTCCCTAGTCTAATGAAGAAATTCAAATCTTCTTACATTTTTAAAATACGACTGTAGCAAGTGGTGGTAGAGGTCTGCAATTCCAATATTTCCTCTTTTGGTTCTGTGAATTAGAATCTGTGTTGGTGGAACACATACAGGACAATGAATACACTGAATGGAAGACACTCACAGGAGACTAGTTTTCAAAAGCATTCAATTGGTTTATTACTCCATAAATAAAACCAGGATACAGCACTCTTATGAAGAAAAAACACTTATATTAAAATGGTAACAGTTGTTCATTTATATTAAAAAGTTTTACAATTTCCCAATGTGTTTCAGCGTCCAATATGACGCCTTTCTTAAGAGCAGTTAAGCAAAATCATAAAAAGATCTATGACACTATGGGGCCTATTTATCATGATGCGAGGGGACATGATCCGATATTGCGGATCATGTCCTCTGCACATCGATAAATGCCGACAGCATACACTCTCGGCATTTATCATTGCACCAGCAGTTCTTGTGAACTGCTGTTGCAATACCGCCCCCTGCAGATTTGCGGCCGCTAGCAGGGGGTGTCAATCAACCTAATCATATTCGATCGCATTGATTTCCGGCGAAGTATGTCCGCCGCTTCAAAACAGATGGACAAGTTATGTAGCAGCGCCAAAAACATGGGGCATCAAGCTCCGTTCGGAGCTTGATAATTCGGACCCTATAAGTCTACCTATACAAATTAGGAAAAGTTCCTGCCATTGTTCCCCCCCAAACACCATCTTTGATTCTGGTAGAACGGTTTACAATCCTTTAGGGAACTTAATGTTCACGGGGATAAGGTTTTCAATGTCAAAAGAAATTGATAATATTAAGAAAAAAATTAAAAATGCATTTATTAAAATCTTAAAAGTAAAAAAAAATTAAAAATAACCTTATTGGCATGAAGAAAGCTTTAAAAAACTATGACTAATTAGAAAATTATATGTTATATGTTTAATTAATCACTACTGACTTAGACATAGTTCTCAATCGTGTAGTCTGCACACATGAGTCCTAATTTAGGTCCACTCAAACCTATTACGATCACATGGTGTTTTTAACTAATCAACATTTAAGCTTATAGCTTGAAATTAATTTTTTTTTTAATTGGATGATGTATCACAGATTAACCAATCCGTCTCTTTGTATCTTAAATTCTCAAACAAGTAGTCAGTCCTCAATAGTTCTGAATCAAGTCTGTTTGCACCATGTGTTTTAATTGCCAATAGAAAAAAAAGGAAGATGTAATGATGTTTTTAACAATGTTTAAAACTTGGATTTTAGTTCAAGACCAACTCATCAATGGAATAGAGTCTCCAATCAATTTTAAATCTTTAAAGTAAAAAACTTAAGTTTGAATAACATTATATTAAATATTTCAAAATTATATTGTGAACGACAGTTAATAAAAATCCAAGTGAAAAAGTATATCAAAATATCCAAATATTATAATACTATAAAGTGAATCATTAGTGGTGGTTAAACAAACACTGCTATACTAATATCTTTATTTAAACCCCAATATAAATACGTCTTAAGACCAGAGTTCTCTTTTATCCAATTCTTTATTTATGTTACCTACTCTACAAGGGAGAGTTACAGTTTCAATCCATATCCAGACCAGAGAGGTATATGTACAGCAATTATGACAATGTAATGGGACTCCATGACCTTATGCTTCTTTTCAGTTTGACAGTACACTGACCTTTTAATGAACATAAACACGTAGGACAACAGTCAAAATGAACGACTCCCATCAAATATGGTTCACTTCCTGGTGCCATTTTGATGAATAAAAGATAAATGTATATAAGGAAAAAGACACTTCAGTTAGTTAGGTTGCTCAGTGACCTCAACATCACAAAATGCCATTTTTATTTTTGGTGTCTAGGAATTTGTATTATCTTTTGTAGTGCCTCATTTGTGCTTTCTTTTGGTGTTTGTTTTATGCTGACATGAAGTCCATGGCAATAGTTAAGAAGCAGCCAATGGTTCATTAATTTGCCACACATATTTTAGCGAAATAGGTTGTCATTGATTTTGAATTTTTACTTTGTTAAAGGTGTTTTTGGAAAATGCAACACCATTTGTCTCTGTTTAAAGGAAATGTAAATTTTCATGAATCAGTGCTTGTTTTTTAAAAATACTATTAAAAACAGGGGCAATTTAATTCATGAAAGTTTACATTGCAGCGTATTTTATAAATACTTAAATTTTTCTTCACCAAAGCCGGATCGGCGATCCCCCGTCTGCTTCTTCCAGCTGTACTTAACCTTCCTCCAATAACGGCGTGGCCTCCCGAGACAGACGCTCTGGGAGGGAAGCCATGATTAGAGTAAGCCGGTTTCTTCATTAGTGACGTAAGGACAGAGGACCTGTGTGCGGGAGATCGGCAATCCGGCTTTACTGAAGAAAAAGGTATTTCTAAAATACGCTGCAATGTAATGAAAGTGTCCCTGTTTTTAATAGAATTTTAAAAAAACGAGCACTGATTCATGAAAGTTTACATTCACGTTAAGGGTATATACGACTTTTTATTGTCCTATTGATAAAGAAAATATTTCACATACATTTAATTTTTTTTTATTTATATTGAAGAAAACACTGAAAATTCAGTATATAACACCTGGCAATAATTATGTATCTCAAAAACGACAATTATAAACAAGTAATACAGATGGACTGAATATTTTGAACTATTTACAGAGGCAAAAAGTGTTTCCCACAGTAGCTGATTTCTTTACTTCTTTATGTCAGGTGACATATAGGATACCTATTGACTTGTTACATCCTATTAAACAAGAAAGTAAATCACTTTTAGATTACTTATAACAGCCTAAATAAAGAACCATTTATATACTACTAAAGAATATAGCAACAAAATGCACATAATAAATCATATATAGTGGCTTTAACAAAAGGGCCAGCACTTATAGGTATGCAGAGTACCTACCTATTGCTTTATTGAACATGCTGCTGGGACTGTATAATGCTAAGATGCAAAAGAGACAATGGGGCAGATTTATCAAGCTCCGTATGGAGCTTGATGCCCCTGTTTCCGCCAGAAAAAGAAGTCATGAAGCAGCGGTCTAAAGACTGCTGCTCCATAAGTTGTCGGCCTGCTCTGAGGCAGCGGACAGAAATCAACCCTAACGAATACGATCGGTTTGATTGACACCCCCTGCTAGCGGTCGATTGACCGCAAATCTGCAGGGGGCGGCATTGCACCAGAAATTCACAAGAACTGCTAGTGCAATGATAAATGCTGACAGCGTATGCTGTCTGCATTTATCAATGTGCGGCCGAAATGATACGCTACATTGTATCAGCTTGCGCTATGATAAATCTACCCCAATATATAAGGAAAATGTAATAGAACCACTTAAACTGTTGTGAAAAAAAGCTAGAAAAGCTAGTAAATATATAGGGAACAAGAAAATAGATTCAAGAAGAGAATATTTTTTAAAAACTTTTCTTGTTAAAACTTTTATAAACCACAGGATGCAGTGAAACATTAACATAAAGGTACAGGGAAAAACAAGGCTCTATATAGTGAAAATATGAACATATTACAGAAATCTGGCAAAGTAAAGATCTCTTAAAAACTACAAACCCAAGTGACTCATAAAGACATAACACATGAATGTTAAAGATCAGGAAGAAATCTCAGATAATGAACAACTTTAGAAAATAACACTATATACAACAGCAAGTATAAATAATTAGATTATCATTCCATAAAAAATGTTACTGGACCTTGTGTCCATAATAACGTAGAAAGAAGGAAAAAGTTTGCTATTTTGGAGAGACTTATGCCTACAACAGTACTGTAACAAACATATCCATCTACTACGTTATTCAGTTGTGGACATAAAGTTCAAAACATTACAAGAAAAATGCTAATTTGTATATTTGAAAAGAAAGAGACACCGATTTTATTCAACAGTTTAGGATACAGACAGTGGAAAACTGAAAAATCAGTAGCAGATTTACTGCTAATGTGCAGGGTATGCACAGTTTATATATATTAGAGCTGGTGTGGAGGAAGACGTAAAAAAACAGTTTGATGCAGGGATAATATAAAAACTCATAGCAACTGAAATATTGTATACATAGTCAAATGTAATGGGGTATCAACATATTTGAAGATTTTAGAGCATTGAATAAGTGAAATGAGTGGTACCAGTTGTTTGTGACAAATGATCTTTTGTAAGAAGGAAAATGGTCTTGTCTTCTGTTGCACCCCTCTGCCAATCCCTTCACTGGCTTCCTCTAGCCTCCAGCATTAAACACAAAATTCTGACATTCAAGGCCCTCAATTGTACTGCTCCCCCCTATATCTCACACTTGCCTCAATTGTACTTCTCCCTCCAAACTCCTTCGCTCTGCTAACTACCTCCTCCTCTCTTGTTACCTCCTCACATTCCCGTTTACAGGAGTTCTCCAGACTGGTACATATTTTGTGGAACTCTCTGCCTCACTCCACAAGACTCTCCCCTAGTTTTAAAAGTTTCAAGCGCTCGCTAAAGACTCTACGGTTCAGGGATTCATACAACCTACGCTAACCTTTTCTGACCTCAGTTCCTCCACTCCTTTCTTATCCCCTTAAACCCCCTTAGCATGTAAGACTATGAGCCCAGCTATTTGTAGATCAGTGTCACCTTTATAAGAGCTGACTACAACAGTGCAACTGTCAGCGGGCCCTCTATCCACTTGATCCCTATAAATGTTATATTTCATACCATGCCTATATTTATAGCGCTGCAGAATCTGTTGGTGCTCTACAAATAACTGATAATAATAATTATACAGTTTATGTGCTTTACCGTGCATTGTAAATTGCACATTATAAAGACTTTTAGACTTTCCTGCAAAGACTGTTGATATTTTCAAAGGCATGGATTCTACATTATTGTTTTAATATGTAAAGTACATTTTATTTGATTAAAAGCTATATTTGATTATTTATATTCTAATTGTTGTAAACACAAATTGATTTGTTTAGAGATTTATTTCCTAAAACAATTAATATTATGCTTAAAGTGATTGTAAAGTTAAATGACTTAAAGCAGAGTATTTAAAAATACTCTTAAAAACATGGGCCCTTTATGTAATTAAACTTTACAATTACGCTTACTTTTAAAAATACTTACCTTTGTGTTACTGTAAACTTACTGCTGATCCTCTGCCCTCATCTGCTTCAGTATTTAGCATATTGATGATGATCCGGCTTCCTCCAATCGTTGTGTGCCTCACAAGCTGGACACCAAAGGGGGCACACAATGATTGGAGGAAGCCATTTTAGTCATCGATCTGCTCAATAGTGAAGAAAAAAAGAAGCATAATTGTAAAGTTTAATGACTTGAAGTGCCCATGTTTTTAAGATTATTTTTAAATACTGGGCTTTACAATCACTTTAAGGTTTCCAAGAATTTCAGGAATTTAGATTGATAATAATAATTCTTTATGTGAAGGAGAGATATTTATACTTTACAATATAATGCTCAGTAAAATAATCTGATGATTTATCTCCTTGTTTTTGGGAATCAAACCAGAGTGAGAAGTCCAACTATTGTGTGTAATGTAAAAAAAAAAGATTTATCTATATGGGGCTGTCGCTGGGCAACACGGACTTTCAACTCCCTCCAAAGGTTTTCTATGGGGTTGAGATCTGGAGACTGGCTAGGCCACTCCAGGACCTTGAAATGCTTCTTACGAAGCCACTCCTTCGTTGCCCGGGCGGTGTGTTTGGGATCATTGTCATGCTGAAAGACCCAGCCACGTTTCATCTTCAATGCCCTTGCTGATGGAAGGAGGTTTGCACTCAAAATCTCACGATATATGGCCCCATTCATTCTTTCATGTACACGGATCAGTCGTCCTGTTCCCTTTGCAGAGAAACAGCCCCAAAGCATGATATTGCCACCCCATGCTTCACAGTAGGTATGGTGTTCTTTGGTTGCAACTCAGCATTCTCTCTCCTCCAAACACGACGAGTTGTGTTTCTACCAAACAGTTCTACTTTGGTTTCTTCTTACCATATGACATTCTCCCAATCCGCTTCTGGATCATCCAAATGCTCTCAGACGGGCCCGAATATGTACTGGCTTAAGCAGGGGGACACGTCTGGCACTGCAGGATCTGAGTCCCTGGCGGCGTAGTGTGTTACTGATGGTAGCTTTTGTTACGTTGGTCCCAGCTCTCTGCAGGTCATTCACTAGGTCCCCCCGTGTGGTTCTGGGATTTTTGCTCACCGTTCTTGTGATCATTTTGACCCCACGGGGTGAGATCTTGCGCGGAGCCGCAGATCGAGGGAGATTATCAGTGGTCTTGTATGTCTTCCATTTTCTAATTATTGCTCCCACAGTTGATTTCTTCACACCAAGCTGCTTGCCTATTGCAGAATCAGTCTTCCCAGCCTGGTGCAGGTCTACAATTTTGTTTCTGGTGTCCTTCGACAGCTCTTTGGTCTTAACCATAGTGGAGTTTGGAGTGTGACTGTTTGAGGTTGTGGACAGGTGTCTTTTATACTGATAACAAGTTCAAACAGGTGCCATTAATGCAGGTAATGAGTGGAGAACAGAGGAGCCTCTTGAAGAAGAAGACACAGGTCTGTGAGAGACAGAAATCTTGCTTGTTTGTAGGTGACCAAATACTTATTTTCCACCATAATATGCAAATAAATTATTTCCAAATCAGACAATGTGATTGTCTGGATTTGTTTCCACATTTTGTCTCTCATAGTTGAGGTATACCTATGATGAAAATTACAGGCCTCTCTCATCTTCTTAAGTGGGAGAACTTGCACAATTGGTGGCTGACTAAATACTTTTTTGCCCCACTGTATTTGCCTTAGCAAAGATAGCAATTCAGTGTAATCTTGATACCTTCTAGATTATATATAAATAAGGGATGGTTGTCAAGGGTATATGCATGCTTGTGTGTTAAATTCTCTCAGAAGAATTGTTTTCATTAATTGTTTATTGGGGTCCCAATAGTGTGTTGGATAATTTATTCATATAATTCATAGATATTTCAACTTAGTAGTGCTGTTAGTTTTTAATATTAACAATATTACCCCATTTAATTATTCGTTGTTAGTTCTCCATTCAAGATTTTTCTCTTATAAGAATATGGATAATTACTCTCAGAATAAACTAGAGTTGAGGTTTGGATCATGTATCCACTGTATTTGTGTATATTATTCCAAATGTCTTGAAATTATCTATTAGCCTGTCCCCTAGGGGACACACCATTATGGGGAATGTGTTTGCGCTTGGTGGTTACTTTACATTGATCCACTTTATTTGTATCGTCGATAAATGTTAGTAATTATTAAAAAAAAAAGTAAATATTGAGAATTGTATTTATGGGTCATTTATAGTGATCTCAAAAATATTTTAAAAATATTATATCATTGGATTTCGTGACTTGGTTCCTGTGTGTTTTAAATATGCCGTTTGCAAATAGCCTATATTTCCTGTGTTATTTGTATTATCAAATACTATTCGCTTTGGAATGGCTTCTTTTATTAGCAGTCCTCTTTGTGATTCAGTTGTAGTGTATAGCTATAATTTACCACACTTATTCTCCAAAATTATCTTAAGCATTTGATTGCTCTTCCGTATAAGCTATTGTAGCTTGTCACATACTAACAACCTGATTGCGCAACTTAGTTGCTATGTATTTCGGGCTTCCGTTTATATATCCCCTTTTATATTTCAGGCTGTTATATGTTTCCAATTCTTGGCTATAGAGGCTTATATAATTAACAGTTTCTATTTTTAAACCAGGATTATCTTAATCATTCGAATTGTCACATACATACACGTTATATTGTTGGCTTTTTTAAAAAGCCAAAGTTATTGGCGAAACGCGTTAGGGGGGTTGCACGGGACAATGGGGTCCCAATTGTGATTTTAAAAACATCAGAGCAATTTGGTTTCTGAATAATTGTTGCTAATTTATCAGTTATTGCTTAGTCATATGGGCTAGTAAGGGCAAACCGTTGCAATATACAAGATCCGTTACCCAAAATAACATTTGATATCACAACAGTCTTAGACATTTGGGTGGCGGTTTAACAGCAAATGTGCAGAGCTGGGCAAATGGTTAAACTGCAGAATTGCAAAGCTATTAAACAAGGCTATTAGCATTTATCAGTTTATAAAAGCCAACAATATAACGTGTATGTATGTGACAATTCGAATGATTAAGATAATCCTGGTTTAAAATAGAAACTGTTAATAATATAAGCCTCTATAGCCAAGAATTGGCAACATATAACAGCCTGAAATATAAGAGGGGATATATAAATAGAAGCCGAACTACATAGCAACTAAGTTGCGCAATCAGGTTGTTAGTATGTGACAAGCTACAATAGCTTATACGGAAGAGCAATCAAATGCTCAAGATAATTTTGGAGAAAAAGTGTGGTAAATTATAGCTGTACACTACAACAGAATCATAAAGAGGACTGCTAATAATAGAAGCCATTCAAGAGCAAAAAGTATTTGATAATACAAATAACACAGGAAATATAGGCTATTTGCAAACGGCATATTTAAAACACACAGGAACCAAGTCTCGAAATCCAATGATATAATATTTTTGAAATATTTTTGAGATGACTATATTATATATATATTATATTTAGATTTTTTTTTTTAATAATTACTAACATTTATCGACGATACAAATAAAGTGGATCAATGTAAAGTAACCACCCAGCACTAAGCGCAAACACATTCCCCATAGTGGTGTCCCCCCTAGGGGACAGGTTAATAGATAATTTCAAGACATTTGGAATAATATACAAAAACACAGTGGATACATGATCCAAACCTCAACTCTAGTTTATTCTGAGAGTAATTATCCATAATCTCGAATGGAGAATTAACAACGAATAATTAAATGGGGTAATATTGTTAATATTAAAAACTAACAGCACTACTAAGTTGAAATATCTATGAATTATATAAATAAATTATCCAACACACTATTGGGACCACAATAAGCAAATTAATGAAAACAATTCTTCTGAGAGAATTTAACACACAAGCATGCATACACCCTGGACAACCATCCCTTATTTATATATAATCTAGAAGGTATCAAGATTACACTGAATTTATATCTTTGCTAAGGCAAATACTGTATAATAGCTTTGCTAACTGGCATCGATAGAGCAACTAAAATGTTCAATACACTACCATCACAAGTATTGGAACTTGTTCCAGGTTACAAGAAATAATTAAAACCTTAAATTAGTGAGCCTAAAGTCCAGTGCCATTAGTCTCGAATTTTATAGCAATTATTATTATTGCCACAATAACTGATAAAACATATAGCAATTAACTGTACCACTATATTGTCTCTATCATACTAACATCAATAAAACAAGGCCAGACAGTATTACTTAAAGAGACAAACACACAATTATAGCCATATTGCTCATGATAGGGATTTTAATAGTGTGTTATTCACCCATCTTTTAACAAGAACCAATAAAGGTTATGTTTTCATTATTTTTCTTTTTTCTGCCCTCATATTAGTCTGGGCATAAGAGTGCTACACAAGCATTTTTCTTTCTGTGGAACCTAGTTTCACAATTTTTTGGGATAATTGAAATTAATGCCAGCACCACTCCTCTAACCCGTAAAATATCACAAACAGGGTAAACATACACCTTTGGAACACAAAGGAATACTAAGAGGAGCTTGCCTATATAGTGCCCTAGTTAAATCTGGTGTGTCTAAATGCTGCTAATTGGTGCCTGCACACATTTGTCTCTTGTGATTGGCTAAATAGATATTTTCAGCTTCCTGTCAGTAGTGCAATGCTGTCCCTTCAGCAATAGATAACAAGAGAATGAAGAAAATTTGATAGAATTAAATTGGAAAGTTGTTTAAAATTGTATGTTCTATCTGAATCATAAAAGAAAATTTTGGGGTTTACTATCCCTTAAACTCCTGAAGGCTCGCGCGGAAACAGGTGCATTCGGGCCTTAATAAATCGGCACCTTTATCTCTTTTAACTGAAAAGATGCTTGTTTTTTCCCATATGCATAATCTATGCATTCCACTTCACCATTTTCTCTCAAGCTATATTTCTTTATCCCTTCTTCATACACTAAAACAAATCTCACTTTCTTTTCCCCTTCAGGTGGATACCCCTGGTGAATGGCTGCAGTTGGATTTTGGTCATCGCATGAAAGTGACTGGACTGCTGATACAGGGAGCTCGGTCTGGATTCAGTTCCATGTTCATCACACAATTCTCTTTGAGCACCAGTGATGATGGCAAATCATGGGAACCTGTGAGAGGAGTGAAGGGGAAACCTAAGGTATGTGACTATGAGACAGTGTATGTATGTGTGATATTGTAACAATATGCAGGAAAGACATTGAAATGGTGATCTAGACCTTGAGAAATCCCTCTTGTAAGAGTCAATTATCCATCTTGCTAATTATTCTAGCTTAAAAAGTCCACTTAAATGATGCAGGTACTTTAGATTTGTATTTCACTAGAAACTTGGTGAACTTACATGTGTATACGATTGGCAGTAAAGGTTGCTTTCAGGTTAAAACTCAGCATATACTCCAGGTTATCATTTGCTTTACAGTTTAACTGGGTTTTACATTAACCAGCTGTGATATTGACAGGCATTAAGAGTGAAACATGCAACAAACCATTTTGTATGTTTGTATTAATATTTTATCTTCTGCTGTGCAATCATCAGTATGTTCCTCTGCACCTGTACCCTTGGTATGTAGAGTCCCCCAGGGCTCCATCTTATCTCCCATGTTATTTGCAGTGTATATGATGCCATTGGGCGATATCATAAGACGACATGGCCTAAGCTATCGTATGCAGACGGCACACAAATATACATCTCAAATGTTCCAATAGAAACAGTCAACACATATCTTTCTGATCTCCTGGGATGGATGAATGCCAGTTGGTTGAAACTAAATCCTGACAAAACAGAAGTACTTGTGATAGGCTGAGGGCGCATGATAAAAACTAAGCTGCAACAAGATCAACTACTTGGTCTAATCTACAGATGTCAGAACTAGTAATACATTTTGGTGTTATGCTTGACAGTAACATCATATATCAGCTATAGACAGTGGCCTCTATTTACCAAAGTCTGGCGGACCTGATCCGACAGTGCGAATCAGGTCCGCCAGAACTCGCTGAATACGGAGAGCAATACGCTCTCCATATTCAGCATTGCACCAGCAGCTCACAAGAGCTGCTGGTGCAACGCCGCCCCCTGCAGACTCGCGGCCAATCAGCCGCCATCAGGGGGGTGTCAATCAACCCGATCGTACTCGATCGGGTTGAATTCCGGCGATGTCTATCCGCCTGCTCAGAGCAGGTGGACAGGTTATGGAGCAGCAGTCTTTTTGACCGCTGCTTCATAACTGCTGTTTCTGGCGAGCCTGCAGGTTCGCCAGAAATACGGAGCATCAAGCTCCGTTCGGAGCTTGATAGATAGGCCCCCATGCCTCATTCTATCATTTAAAGAATATGGCCAGGATCACCTAATTATTGCAGATGAGCTTCACACAATAATCAATGCTTTGCTGAAATTGCATTTGGACTATATTATGGTCTCTCAGACAAATGACTCCATCGTCTTCAGTTAGAACAAAACTTTGTATCAAGGCTGCTAACTGGACCGTCAAAAATTCCATGTCATGTGACACCCATCCTCCACTCCCTGCTCTGGTTGCCAATAAAATGCTGTATACAATTCATGATAGGCCTGCTATCTTACAAAGCTTCGCCCAATCAGGGACTAAGCTATCTAATTACTGGTGCAATTACAATTACAATTAGCACTTATTCTAAAGCTAAATATGCCAAGAATTAACCAAAAATGTGGTGTTCAAGCTTTTAGCCATGCCGACCTACTTGTTCACACAAGCCTTTTAAGAATTTTAAGACTAAAATATAGAAATTCAATACCTCTTATGTAAATGTACCATGTGTAAATGTATTGCAAGACTGTAGTTTAATGTAAATGTGTTTACTGTCCCTTCTAGTACTAAATGAAGCATGGCAAATCAGTGACAATAGAACCTGCCCCTCCCCCCCAAAAAATAGCCTGAGTTTTTTGTGTGCCAGATTTGCTGGACATGACATAAGCTATGTATTGGATCCTCCTTATTTAAAAACAGTGCACTTCTTGTTGGTGTCAATTTTAACATAATTTTTATGTTAATCATATCAGAAATGACTTCCTTGGTACTTGGCTAAGATTTCTATACCACTGCAACTAGTCACTGAAAGAAAAGGAGAATTTAAAGGGATATGAAAGAAAAAAAATGATTTCATGATTCAGACAGAGTGTGCAATTTTAAACAACTTTCTAATTTACTTCTATTATCAATTTTTTCTGTCTCTTGGTATCTTTTGTTGAAAAGCAGCTCAGGAAACCGTCCATGTCTGGAACACTATATGGCAGCAGTTTTGCAAGAATGTTATCAATTTGCCAGAGCACTAGATGGCAGCACTATTTCCTGTCATGTATTGCTCAAGATACATACCTAGGTATTATTATTATTATTCTTTATTTATAAACCGCCAACAGATTCCGCAGCGCTGTCTATGGGTAACAAAGGTAAAAGGACAGTACAATATGAGACACCAGACAAAATTTAACAAACAAATACAGGGGGAATTTGGACCCCTGTTCCCGTGGGAACTTGCAGTCTAAATGGGTAGGATGAGGGCAACTATTAGGCAAGTGGAATTCATTAGTTGCTGATTTGGTGATAGGCTTCCCTGAACAAGAAGGTCTTTAGGGAGCGTTTAAAGGAGGAGAGGTTGGGGGAAAGTCTGGCAGCACCAGGAAGTGCGTTCCAGAGGGTTGGTGCCGCACGACAGAAGTCCTGTAGTCTAGCATGAGAGGAGGTGATGGTAGAAGAGGCAAGGAGTAGATCGTTGTTGGATCTTAGGGGACGGGCTGGAGTATATTTGTTGATGAGTGAGGACAGGTATGGGGGGGGGGCTGCATTGGTAAGGGCTTTGTAGGTCAGAGTGAGAATTTTTAATTTAATTCTGCTGTGAATGGGGAGCCAGTGAAGGGACTCACAGAGGGGTGCAGCAGATACAGAGCGTTGGGAGAGGTGGATTAGCCTAGAAGAGGCATTTAGGATGGATTGAAGGGGGGAGAGGCGGGAGAGAGGAAGGCCAGTTAGTAGGTTGTTACAGTAGTCAAGACGGGTAATTACTAGGGAATGGATTAGCTGTTTAGTAGTTTCAGCACTAGGTATTGCGTAGGTGGTTGCAGCAGGATGAAGAGAGCGATTGAATGTGGGGTATGAAGGACAGATTGGAGTCAAGTGTAACTCCTAGGCAGCGGACTTGGGGTGATGGGGAGATAGTGGTGTCACCAACAGTGATAGTAAAGTTTGAAACTGGAGTAGAATTAGATGGGGGGATTAGAAGAAGCTCAGTCTTGGACATGTTGATTTTTAGGTGGTGAGAGGCCATCCAGGAAGAAATGCCAGATAAGCAGTCGCTGATGTGGGAAAGGACAGAAGGAGAGAGTGCAGGGGTGGATAGGTAGATCTGAGTATCATCAGCATAGAGGTGATAGTTGAAGCCATAGCTACTGATAAGTTTACCCAGTGAGGAAGTATAAATAGAGAAGAGTAGAGGGCCTAGAACAGAGCCTTGAGGTACTCCAACAGACAGAGGCAATGGAGAGGAGGAGTCACCAGCAAATGAGACAGAAAAGGACCTATTAGAGAGATAAGAGTGGATCCAGGAGAGGGCAATGCCACAGAGCCCAAGGGAGCTGAGAGTCCGTAGGAGGAGGGGATGGTCAACAGTGTCAAAGGCAGCAGACAGGTCAAGTAAGATAAGTATAGAATAGTGGCCATTGTTTTTAGCAGAAAGGAGATTGTTAGTAACCTTGGTGAGGGCAGTCTCAACAAAGAATACCATGGGAACAAAACAAATTTTATAATAGAAGTAAATTGGAAACTTTTTTAAAATGGTATGTTCTGTCTGAATTACAAAAGAAAATGTTTGAGTTTCATATCCCTTTAATACACAATGCTTGTTTTAAAGGGACAGTAATGGCCTTGCATTACAATACATTTACAGTATATTATGTTGCTATAGAATAACATATCAGACATTTTTAAAACAAATTCTATTTGCTGAAAAAAAATTCAATAACCAAAACTCCACCCCCCATGTGCTTTATTTGGAGGAACCAATCTGGGCTTTTGTCCACAGACAACAAGGCTAGCCAAGGTCATAAAGTTAGTATAAAATGCATTGTTTTGCAGTTGTTATCTGATAAAGCCAGTTAGGGACAGATATGAAGAGTTAGTCTTGAGAAGACAGCAGGTGCATTTCAAGTTCTGAGAACTGGAAATTACTAAATTTTCAGAGATGTTATATGAAAAGGCAGGCAAAACAATGCAACTTTAGGATAAAAAACTGACTATAATCAATAAACATTTTATAAATACCCATTAAAGCCAAATTATTTATCAATGTGTCTGCAAAAAGCACAGATCTATTTGACTTAGATTTGATATACACATTTGCTGTTCGCTGTGCATGCGTATTTGCTGTACAATGTGTTTTTCATTATATTAAGGCTATATTTCTTCTCTAGATTTTTCAGGGAAGTCAAGATACTGATACGCCATTCTGGGTCACCCTGGGGTCCCCTTTCATAAAGCGTTATCTGAGAGTACATCCAGAAAGCTGGAAGGGAGGTATTGCCTTGAGGATGGAAGTCCTGGGATGTGAAAGTTCTTGAAGATGAAAACTACAACAAAGACCCCTTGTACTTATATCTCCTGAACTGCACTTTTCTTTATTTCAGCCACTCTTTTGTCTCTTGAAACATTCCTCTTCATATAATACTCAATCCAACCCACATATTCCATATGTTGCTTTCTATAGCATGGTTTCCTTGTCTGTTTATTCAGCATTGTTCTTCACCTGGCTAACCATTCATCATTTCCCATTTTCTTCAATATTTGTTTTTTTCGCTCTTATATGATCATTACTATAGTTTTCTTCTTATAACCAGTTCAGATGTTAATACATTTCATCAGCTAAGATCCACAGTCTGAAGAATGTGCATCATGTTATGTATGTGCCTCTGTATGTTCAGGAAATGTTTGTAGACTATTTAAATATCCAATATTAGCCTCACTAAACTCAGTCACTTGTCCGTGCCTTATATCAGAGATTGTCTACATCATCGTGTTGTTTACTGTAAACTTAAGGAAATAATAATAATTGTATTAATTTTATTAATTATTTTATTAAAAAGTGACAATGATAGCACACCCTGCGCATTACTATCAATAATGCTCTATTTATAATATTTGCCATAATTTAAACTACCTGACTGGTAAAGTAATTAACCAAACGGGGTTAAAAGCAGCAGAATTGAGCCCTGATTAGCAAAGGGACGGTTAATAAAGATTTCAGGTCAATTAGCTTATGCTTAGTTATTCAGCCTCATACCACATTCTACGGATCAGATTTGAAAACTGTATTAAACTGGTAAAGCCTAGGGGGTTGGGGAGCATCTAAAGATCCATAATGCGGTTGGAGTATTTTATGTGTAACATTCTTTCATACAAGGTGTGGTGCAGCTTGCAGTGATTTCTACAGGCTGTCATTTAAATATATGTTATTAGGCCTAGTTGGGAAGGGGTCCATATGACCACTGGGTTATCATCCACTGGGAATGTGGCCTTCTTGTGCCATAAAACAACATAATATGTCATGAAAACAGTTTATGTCTTTATCTTGGAACTTTAACTTAACGCAATTTTAGGATAAAAAAAACTATAATCAATAAACCTTTTAGTAAGACCCATTAAAGCCAAACTATATAAGAATATGTCTGCAAAAAGCACATATCTATTTTATTTAGATTTGATCACCATGCATGTGTATTTTAAACCCAATATTTCAAAAAGTCCATTCTGTCCTTAAAATTGTTATTGTTTAAAAAGATAGACAACACCTTTACTACCCATTCCCCAGCTTGGCACAACCAACATTGTTATATTAATATACTTTATAACATTTAAACCTCTAAATTTCTGCTGGTCTCTAGGCCACTACAGACAGCCTCTTATCACTTGCTTTTTAATTTGCTTTTGACAACAGGAGACTGAAAGCACTAATTGGCTAAAATGCAAGTTAATAGATAATAAATAAAAATAGATAATAAATAAAAAGTCATGTGATCAGGGTGCTGTCAGAAGATGCTTAGATACAAGGTAATCACAGAGATAAAAAGTATATTAATATAACTGTGTTGGTTATGCAAAACTGGGGAATGGGTAATAAAGGGATTATCTATCTTTTAAACAATAAACATTCTGGTGAAGACTGTCTCTTTAAAGCTAGATTTGTTTGGGATTTTTTGCTTTGTAATTTATTTATTTTTTAGATCCTATGCTATTTTAGTAGTCATTTTGATTGTTAGTTATGTTCATCTGCAGATTGATTTATAGTTTAGGTGAGGCAAACCTATATTTCTGATGCTAACAGTTCCTTAAATGCGCTTTTATGGCAGAACAGATATTTTTTATTTATTTTTCTCAATTTGTGGCCCCCTATTCCAGTCCATTAGCATTTACAATGTGACAACTTTGAACATTTGAATTAGACTACCCAAAATTTAGAATACAATATAGCATGAAAATAAGTTTGTCTTACTATTGAGGGCCAGATTAAAAGGGGAGCAATATATATATATATAATTTTTTTATTTATTTTTTATTTTTATTTTTCTCAGCCTCCTACCCTTCTAGATTGTAAGTTCCCACGGGAATAGGGTCCCTCAATTCCTCCTGTACGTGTTTGTAAATTTTGTCCTGTCTCTTAAAAGTTTTATATCATTGTTTTATTTAAATGAATTGTATCCACCATGGACAGCGCTGCGGAATATGTTGGCGCTTCATAAATAAAGTATAATAATAAAAAGTTATATATATATATATATATATATATATTACTGTATCTATAATAATTAGAGCGAGATAGAGAGAGAGAGATAAATATGTATTTAAAAAAAAAAAATCCTGTGTGAAGAACATTAGAATATGAAATATTAATAACGTGCAATGTGTTATTTTGGGGCAAATACATTAGCGTGATTGAAATATCTGAAACCCTTAGCTTAGCACACATCAGGTTTTTCTTGAGCACAACAGTTTTGATTTCAATTTGTAATACAAGTGCTAACTCACATGCACAAAAGGATTACTTCTGGCGGTGAGAGCGTTAAATAGCGATCCACTTGTAATCTAGCCCAATATAAATAATAATGTGTGCAATTAACAATGTAGTATTATATATTATTTTATATAAGGTTTAACATTTTTGTAAACACCCAAACAAAGTTGCTATGCTAATATTTGAGTTGTTTTATAGTTTAAAAAAATGTTACTTAAAGGGACAGTCAACACTAGAATTTTTGTTGTTTAAAAAGAAAGATAATCCCTTTATTACCCATTCCCCTGTTTTGCATAACCAACTCAGTTATAATAATACACTTTTTACCTCTGTGATTACCTTGTATCAAAGCCTCTGCAAACTTCCCCTTTATTTCAGTGCTTTTGACAGACTTGCTTTTTAGCCAATCAGTGTTGACTCCAGGGTAACTTCATGTGCATGAGCTCAATGTTATCTATATGAAACACATGAACTAATGCCCTCTAGTGTTCAAAATGCATTCAGATTAGAGGTAGCCTTCAAGGTCTAAGAAATTAGCATATGAATCTCCTAGAATTAGCTTTCAACTAAGAATACCAAGAGAACAAAGCAAAATTGGTGATAAAAGTAAATTGGAAAGTTGTTTAAAATTACATTCCCTATTTAAATCATGAAAGGTTTTTTGGACTTGACTGTCCCTTTAAGCTAATGTTCTAATAATCTATGAAACAATCATGCTTATTAATATGTAAATAATTGCAGGAGTTTCCATGCTGAAAGCCATTTGAAATGGACCAGAATGGCCTTAAAGGGACATTAAACCCGATTTTTTTCTTTCATGAACGACATTCCAATTTACTTCTATTACCTAAATTGCTTAATTCTTTAGAAATCCTTTGTTGAAGAAATAGCAAGGCACATGGGTGAGCCAATCAAGCAAGGAATCTATGTGCAGCCACCAATTAGCAGCTACTGAGCCTATCTAAATATTCTTTTCAGCAAAGAATATTAAAAGTATGAAGCAAATTCTATTTAAATTAGAAATGTGTTTAAAATTACATGCTCTGTCTAAATCATGAAAGCAAAAATGTGGGTTTAATGTCCCTTTAAATATGAAAATGCACAAAAATATATCCAAAACACTTCAAACAGCTCTTCTAATGGACTGTAATTATTATTATTATTGGTTATTTGTAGAGCGCCAACAGATTCCGCAGCGCTATATATACTTCCCCTTTTATCTAAATATAATTGCATCTTACTTTTCTTCTAAAATAAAGGAGATGACTTTATGAAGCTAATCACAGCCTTTGTAACCATATATCATTTACTTTCTTAAGACAATCTTAGCTTTTTAAATATTTCTAGAAATTGCCATCCGTCCCAACCTCTTTTGAACTTTCCAATGATTCTTTGGGGCCTATCTATCAAGCTCCGAAAGGAGCTTGATGCCCCGTGTTTCTGGCGAGTCTTCAGACTCGCCAGAAACAGCAATTATGAAGCAGCGGTCACAAAGACCGCTGCTCCATAACCCTGTCCGCCAGCTCTAAGCAGGCGGACAGGAATCACCACAATTCAACTCGATCGAGTACGATCGGGTTGATTGACACCTCCCTGCTGGCGGCTGATTGGCCGCGAGTCTGCAGGGGGTGGCGTTGCACCAGCAGCTCTTGTGAGCTGCTGGTGCAATGCTGAATACAGAGAGCGTATTTGTTAAATAGGGGCCTTTGCCTCTCTAGTATCTCTTGTTGGACATGCCATATTAAAACATGTCATCTTCATTTCCCCTCTCAACCTAAACCCAATCCAGACCTCGTCATATTATTCAGCATAGTGGATCCAGTTTCTTCCATTCCAAACTTGTATATTAGTTAATCCTCATTCTTAGCTATGTCTATCCGCCTCACCATACCAACCTAGTCACAAGTCTCCTCTTATCTGATCTTGTCTACTCTCTGCCAATCTGATCTCCAAATATTACTTTTCTTAAGACAACAATTGTCCTAGTAAAGTCTACCTAATTCTGATCTTGATGGTCAGACAATCCTCTGGGCTGTATAACCTCAATAAGCTTCCTGATTTCCAGATCAGACTTTTTCCAAGAATGGGCATTATTTGTTTTGTATTTTATGAAAGACGCTCTTTGTATGCTTCTATGTTTTTGCTCCTTAAAACATTTTGTAGTGATTTGTGACTATTTGGTATGTTGTGCTGTTAATGCACTGTAATAAAATCTGAAATAGATTGACATTTTTTTAAATTAAAGTTGTTATTATAATACATCGATTCTCAGTGTCTTTTATTTAACCAATACTCATTTTAGCTTTGTATATTTGCTCATTGTCTGTGATTTGCCCCTTCACCTCTCAGACACAACTCTTCCTCAGTGTTTTCTGTGATGAGAGCAGGAAGTGATGTCACTAGTTTGGGGGCGGGGCTTAGGTCCAGTAGTCTGTGTGGGAGTTAGTTAGTGAAATCAACCTGACTAGATGTATGTTTCTATGCTCTGTAATAGAGTTGTACCATCATTGCTGTGTCCTGCATATGTCCTGCATCTCATGACATGGTGTCAGAAGTTCTGGTCTGCGCTTCTGTTCCTGATCGATGACGATGTCAAAGTTTACCCCACCTGAGCCTTTTGACTTCTCTCAGCCTGCAGCTTGGCCCACATGGCATCAGCGGTTTCAGCGCTTCAGGATTGCTTCCAAACTGAACAAGGAGAGTGGTGAAGTACAAGTTAATTCTCTGTTATACTCTATGGGGAAGGATGTGGAGCCAGTGTTCAATGCTTTTATTTTCCAAGAAGGGGAAGAATTTAACTTTGATATAGTTATGGAAAACCTCAGTGCCACTTTGTGCCCAAAAGAAATGTGATTCATGAGAGAGCTTGTTTTCACAAACGTGCTCAGCGTGTGGAAGAATCTGTGGAGTCATTTGTGTGCAGCCTGTATGAATTAGCTGAATTCTGTGAGTTTGGTGTTGCTAAAGAAGAGCAAATCAGAGACAGAATAGTTATTGGAATTGCAGATGCTGAAGTCTCACTGAAGCTGCAGTTAGAGCCTGATTTAACATTAGATGGGGCTATTAGGATGGCCCGCCAGAGTGAACTGGTGAAAAAGCAAAGTGCTGATCTGAGGTCTGAGAGTATTGTGGATGAAGTGCAACAGTTCAGGAAAACTGCTAGTGAAAGGCACAGTGTGAGCGGTAGATCTACAGTAACGGATAGACCTAGAAGTGGTTGGTGCTACCGTGCCCATGATCAAAGTGTTATAAGCCCGGCCAGAGATAAAAGATGCAGAAAATGTAATAGAATGGGCCATTTTGAAGTGGTGTGTAAAACTGAATACATTAAGGAGATGCAGGTGGACAGTGACCAGGAGGGTCAGGAAGTGTCTTTTGTGGGGTCTGTTGTGGAACGGCCAAGCTCAGAGGAAGATTGGAAGGTTACTTTTACTGTAATGGGAGCTAAAGTTGATTTTAAGATTGACACAGGAGCAGATATCACTGTAATGTCTTTTACTGCATTTACGAAACTGCCTCGACAGCCCCAGCTGGTGAAGGTTACTGCAAACGTCCATAGTCCTGGTGGCCGCATCGATTGTGTGGGGAAATTTCTTGCCAGCTGTGAGTACAAGCAAAGAAAGTTCACTATGTGGGTGCATGTGATTCAAGGTCAGTGTGTTAGCAATTTATTAAGCAGAAAAGCAGCCTGTGACTTGGGCCTCATGGCCAGAGTGAATGAGATCTCTGAAGATATGTTTGGCGAATTGGGCCTACTGAATTGCAAACCAGTCCGTATAGCACTTAAAAGGGATGCAGTCCCATACAGTATTTCTACTCCCCGTAGAATTTCGTTCCTGCTCATGCCTCAAGTGGAGAAGGAGCTTATGCGCATGAAGTCTATGGGGGTTATTGAAGAGGTTGTTGAAGCAACTGATTGGTGTGCCCCCATTGTTCCTGTTGCAAAGAAAAACGGAAAGGTGCGCATCTGTGTGGACCTGAAAAGGTTGAATGAGGCAGTGAAGAGAGAGAGATTTGTGCTGCCGCCATTAGAAGATATAGCTCCAAAGTTGGCTGTGGCGAAGTTCTTTTCTACATTGGACGCTTCTAGCGGCTTTTGGCAGATCACCCTGGATCCAAAGTGCCACAAACTGACTACCTTTATCACACCGATAGGTCGGTTTTGCTTCTGCAGACTCCCCTTTGGGATATCCTCTGCTCCTGAAATCTTTCAAAGCGAAATGAGTTCTCTCCTGAGTGACCACGTGGGCATGGCAGTCGTCATGGACGACATTCTAGTGTATGGGTCTACAGTGGAGGAGCATGATCAGTGTTTAAGTTGTGTGCTGCAGGCTATCAAAGAGTCTGGGCTGAAGTTAAATAAAAAAAAATGCCATTTTAGGAAAACTGAATTATGTTACTTTGGGCATATCATCAATGGGGATGGCATCAAGCCAGACCCCGAGAAAATTCGTGCTATTGAACAGATGGAAAGTCCTTCTGATGTACATGAGCTGAGACAGATATTGGGCCTTGTAAATTATGTGGGCAAGTTTCTTCTAGATTTATCAACAGTTCTACACCCTATCACAGAGTTGCTAAAGAAAGACATTGCCTGGGTCTGGGGACCTTCACAAGAAAAAGCTTTTATGCAGGTCAAGTCCCTGCTGGGGTCTACAACCCATCCAAAAAGACTGTGGGTAGTGCTGATGCAAGCAGTTATGGGTTGGAGGCTGCTCTCCTGCAGTTAAATGAAAATAAACTACAGCCCATTGCCTACTGTTCCCGCACACTGACGGCTGCTGAGTCAAAATACGCTCAAATTGAGAAAGAGTGCCTGGCTACAGTTTGGGCCTGTGAGCGCTTTCAGCGTTATCTAGTGGGTTTGGAGAAATTTAGTCTGGAGACTGACCATAAACCGCTAGTCCCTCTAATCAACTCTTATGACATCGACAAAACACCCTTAAGATGCCAGAGACTTTTAATGAGACTACTCAGGTTCAATGTTCAGGCAGTGCATGTGCCGGGGAAACAACTGGTTGTAGCAGATATGCTATCCAGGCTCCCGCTGGCTGCTGCTGAAGAATCCTCCACCGAATCTGATGTGAAAGTGTATGTTGATTCAGTTCTGGCCTCTAAGTCCATTTCTTCAAGGAAACTGGAAGAAATAAAGAAAGAGACATATTTGGACACAGATCTGCAAGAGGTTATAAAGTACATAAAAGAAGGCTGGCCCGAGAGCCGGGCAGCCTGGATGTCTTTAAGTTCTTACCAGCCAGAGAGGTCGCAGCTCACAGAGCTGGAGGGGTTGGTGCTGTTCCAAGACTGCATCATAATTCCTGTCAGCATGAGGAAGAAGATGTTAAACAGGATTCACAATGGCCACTTAGGCATTACAAAGTGCAGAGAAAGGGCAGCTACAGCTGTGTGGTGGCCTTAGATCAGCTCCGACATTGCAAATCACGTGTCTAAATGTGCCTTTTGCCGGGAACGCCAGCCTACTCAGAGAAGGGAGCCCTTGATTTCTACTCCGCTGCCTGCGGGACGTGGCAGAAAATAGTTGCTGATTTGTGTGAACTGCACGGGAAAAAGTTCCTTTTTGTGATCGACTACTATTCCAGGTATTTGCAAATTGCACCTCTGAATGATATCACAAGTCAAGCCGTTATCATTCGCCTGAAGAGCTTGTTCATCCAGTGGGGCATTCCAATGGAGCTGGTGAGTGATAATGGTATGCAGTTCGCTTCTACAGAGTTCAGTGCTTTCAGCAGGGAATATGACTTTGTACATTCCACATCAAGTCCACATTACCCGCAGGCCAACGGAATGGCTGAAAGGGCAGTTCAAACAACAAAATTCATTCTAAAGCAATCTGAGCCGTACCTAGCCCTCTTACAGGGCGATGCCCATTCAAGCCACCGGGTTTAGCCCGGCACAGCTGATGCTAGGACGCCAGATTCGCACCACTTTACCCTCAGTGGGTGTCTTCAAGCCGCCTAGCCCTGTTCCTCGGGACGAAGTCCTTAGGAGGGATGAAGAGGCCAAAAAGGGTTATCGTTTCTTCTAAGACAGGAGGCATTCTGTCAGGCCCTTACAGGAACTGAATGCGGGGCAAACTGTCAGAATTAAAGTGGATGATGAGAAGAAATGGAAGACGCCTGCTATGGTAATTGGATGCTCTCCAGAACCAAGGTCTTATGTAGTCCTTACTGATGGAGGGACGGTTACACGCCGTAACCGAAGACATCTTCAGCCTGTACCTGAGAGTCTGGAACTGGATGCCTCAGTACCACCGTCGGTGGGATCCCCTGTTCTAAAAGAGGTGCCTTCCCCTCAGCAAGATCACAGCGGGGATATGTCTTTGCCTCCAGCGGACTCTTATTCACCATCTTCTGTATCAGAGGACAGTTCATGCAAAGTTACATCAAGCGGAAGAGTGGTGAAACTTCCGGCTCGATATAGGGACTGACTTTAGCTAGAGCAGTGACCGGAAGTATGGGCAGAATAATCCCATGGTCACTGTGGACTAGGGTAGTCTACCCCGATGTCCAAGTCAGGATGTAATTAATGTTGTTCATTTTTCTGTAACCAATTTACTGTACACTGTTCAAAAATGTTGTTGTATGCTCTTTGTATACTCTGTTATTTGTTATATTTAAATGTATACTTCGCCCTTTGAAAAGAAGGAAGATGTGATGAGAGCAGGAAGTGATGTCACTAGTTTGGGGGCGGGGCTTAGGTCCTGTAGTCTGTGTGGGAGTTAGTTAGTGAAATCAACCTGACTAGATGTATGTTTCTATGCTCTTTAATAAAATAGAGTTGTACCATCATTGCTGTGTCCTGCATATGTCCTGCATCTCATGACATTTTCTAACATTATTATTATTTTTAAGGAAGACAACAGGGCTCTGTCCTATTTTCCACCATGTTCCTTTTCTGTCTCTGTGGAGAAATAATTTGTACCATAACTTTATCTATCAGATTCCCATCCTCTGTCTCTAGAAGTCAATATATACTTTTCATTGGTATTCTTATTTATTAATTCTCCTGTTAACTACGGGCTAGATCCTATGCAAGTTGCTCTATTTAAAGGGACATTATACACTCATTTTTTCTTTGCATAAATGTTTTGTAGATGATCTATTTATATAGCCCATAAAGTTTTTTTTAAAAAAATGTATAATTTTGCTTATTTTTAAATAACATTGCTCTGATTTTCAGACTCCTAATCAAGCCCCAAAGTTTTATGAGAATTACCGTCAGCTACCTACTCCAGCTTGCTCCTGTTTGTGTAAAGGGTCTTTTCATATGCAAAAGAAGGGGGAGGGGGAGTGTCTTATTTCCCACTTGCAGTGGGCTTTCCAGCTGCCTTTTCAACAGAGCTAAACTTAGAACTTCTAAGTAGGTTTTTAAACAGTTTTATACTGGATTTTTATATCAGTATATGTGCATATTATTCTTTATAGTAATGTCTATTACATGCAGTTATATGAAAATTAGTGTATACTGTCCCTTTAAGACACAATGAAAAACATCTACTTACAGCAGATTATTATTTAGCGACAGCAAGCTAAACTATCCTGCAACTGGTCCCACATCTGTAAGCTTGTAAGAAGTACATGAAACATCTAAATATTCATCATCTCTTAGGAGCCGAAAATGGCCAACAAGCTCTGCCCACCTATTGCATGTATATTTTGGTATGTTAAGTTTCTCCAATGATAATAAACTCTTAAATAAGTTTTCCTACTTGCAGATGCTGATTTGTGCATGTGCAATTTGAAATAGCTAACTGAAAAATATTAAACATGCACTGCTAAACTTTCATACAAGAAAACAGATAACTGGACAATTAGAAAGCTGTCGGAGGAGCTTGGCGGCCATTTTCAGATGCTAACAAGCTTATAGATGTAAGATGCTTGTCTGGTTTGTAACAATAATAAGTATTGGGTCTAGACTGCCCCTTTAAGAAAATCCTTGCATCTGCAGGGAATTCCTTGTTCTCTGTAACATTATGATGCACTCACATGGCCGTGCAGATGTTTGTCATCCATTGGACCACAAAGTGTCATCTTTTGCACTCAAGGAGGGATTAAATAAAAATTATTTGTGTAACATATTTAAAGGGACAGTAAACCTAAAAAATAATGTTATATAATTCTGCACATAGTGCAGAATTATATAACATTATATTAGTGCTATCGTTATAAAACCTTAGATTTCCTTTGAATTTTTTTCAACTATGTCAGTTTTTCAGACCTGCTCTCTGTGCTCTTCTGAGCGGGTCTGTTTTTATTACACAGTGCATCGGGCCAGCTGTATAGTCACAGCCTGGCCCGACCGCGCCATAACACTAAGTGCAGCTTATATAATAGCACTAATATAATGTTATATAATTCTGTACGTACTAAATGCAGAATTATATAACCTTATATTTTAGGTTTATTGACACTTTAAAAAACATTTTCCAATATTAAAATCTTTATTAATTATGTTTAATAGTTTATAAACTTTATATTAATGAAACTAAGATGTGGTCTTGTTAAATACATTCAAATATCATGGGCCAGATTACAAGTGGAGCGCAAACAAGTGATAAGGGGTTTATACCGGGTGTTTGCACACATTGGGTTACAAGTTGAAAGTAAATGCAATTGCTTGAGCACAATTCAAGTTAAAGGGACATTAAACAGTATGAACTAACATAAGTTTCTAAATGTATAATGCAGCCAAAGCTTACCTGCAAAACAGTTTCTGTTTTAACACCCATAATTCAGGCATAGTTTTGTTTGCAGCAAGCTCCCCCCTGGACATTTCCATATATGAAAGGTGCTATCCAGGCAATAGCTTTAGCAGAATGCACTCATGCACGTGCATGGTAGGGGGCAGAGTCACATGACATCTGACTAATGCAGTGCACAGTATAATGCTGAAGCTTTCACAAAGCATGTGTCCCCATGGAAACGAACAAGCCTATTGGCAACAAACAAAAGCAGTATGTGCTGCCCCTTCTCAAACCCCCTTACTTGCATAAGTAATTATCCTCATGTGCACACTTTGTTACAAGGTACCACAAAGGTTTGGAGTAGGACACTGATAAGGGGGGTGGAGCAGGCTACACTTGGCAACACTAAACTGTAAGTCATTTTGCAGATTTTTGGAAATTTTATTTTTTTACACTTTTTCTTTACACACTGTTTTACCTCTGTTCACTCTTTTATAATATGCACATAGCACAAAATGTTTTATGGCACTTTAACGCTAGTCTGATTAGCGCATCCTCAGAGCTCTGGTTAACTGTTTCTCAAAATAAAAAAGTGTCACAAACCACATAAAAAATACATTACAAAGTACACTTAGGGGCCTATTTATTAATGTACGATGTAGTGTATCATGTCCGCTGCACATCGATAAATGCCGCTGCCCGGAATTTATCATTGCACCAGCAGTTCTTGTGAACTGCTGGTGCAATGCTGTCCCCTGCATATTTGCGGCCATTCAGCCGCTAGCAGGGGGTGTTAATCAACCCGATTGTATTCGATTGGGTTGATTTCTGTCCGTGACCTCAGAGCAGGCAGACAAGTTATGGAACAGCGGTCTTTAGACCGCTGCTTTATAACTTTTGTTTCCGACAAGTCTGAAGGCTCGCCGGAAACAAGGGGCATTAAGCTCCATTCGAAGCTTGATAATTTGTCCCGTACACTCATAATAACACCATCTAATAAAAATTATTTAAAAAAAATATTGCACACAAATGATATAAGGAGGCCTAGTTATCAACGCGTCTACTTACCTGCCTTCGCCGGCCCAATACGCCCGCCTAAGCTCGCCTACCATCGCTGCCGCGGACCTGAATACGCTTGCCAAAGTTATCAATAAAGCTGTCAAAAAGCCGCGCACCAAGTACGGGGCAATGAGCAGCGGACTGTGATAGTTATCACTCATCTGATCTCGCTGCTCTTCGGCTTTTTCCCAGCTTTATTGCTAGCCTGTCACTAAGCACCCACACTAAACTACACTGTTCTACCCCCTATACCGGTGCCCCCTGCAACTAAATAAAGTTATTAGCCCCTAAACTGCCACTCCTAGACCCCGCCGCAACTATAATAAATGTATTAACCCCTAAACCGCTGCTCCCGGAGCCCACCGCCACCTACATTATACTTAGTAACCCCTATCCTGCCCCCCCCTATACCGCCGCCACCTATAATAAATTTATTAACCCCTATCCTGCCGATCCCGGATCCCACCACAACTAAATAAATTGTTTAACCCCTAAACCGCCGCTCCCGGACCCCGCCGCCACCTATAGTAAACTTATTAACCCCTAATCTGCTCCCCTACACCGTCGCCACCTATTATACATTTCTTAACCCCTATCCTGCCCCCCCTACACCGCCGCCACTATAATAAAATTCTTAACCCCTAAACCTAAGTCTAACCCTAACCCTAACACCCACCTAACTTAAATATTAATTAAATACATCTAAATAAATATTATTTTTATTAACTAAATTAATCCTATTTAAAACTAAATACTTACCTTTAAAATAAACCCTAATATAGCTACAATATAAATAATAATTATATTGTAGCTATCTTAGGATTTATTTTTATTTTACAGGCAAATTTAAATTTATTTTAACTAGGTACAATAGCTATTAAATAGTTATTAACTATTCAATAGCTACCAAGTTAAAATAAACCTAAGTTACAATTACACCTAACACTACACTATCATTAACTAAATTATTCCTATTTAAAACTAAATACTTACCTGTAAAATAAACCCTAACGCCTAGATTTAGAGTTTGGTGTTAGCTGTCAAAACCAGCGTTAGGGGCTCCTAACGCTGGTTTTGGCCGCCCGCTGGTATTTAGAGTCAGTCATGAAAGGGTCTAACGCTCACTTTGTAGCCGCTACTTTTCCATACCGCAGATCCCCCTACGCCATTTGCGTATCCTATCTTTTCAATGGGATCTTCCTAACGCCGGTATTTAGAGTCTTGGCTGAAGTGAGCGTTAGAAATCTAACGACAAGACTCCAGCCGCAGCAAAAAGCAAGGAGTTAAGAGCTTTCTGGGCTAACGCCGGTTCATAAAGCTCTTAACTACTGTGCTCTAAAGTACCCATAAACTACCTATGTACCCCTAAACTGAGGCCCCCCCCCCATCGCCGCCACTCTAATAAAAAAATTTAACCCCTAATCTGCCGACCGCACACCGCCGCAACCTACGTTATCCCTATGTACCCCTAATCTGCTGCCCCTAACACCGCCGACCCCTGCATAATATTTATTACCCCCTAATCTACCCCCCCAACGTCGCCACTACCTACCTACAATTATTAACCCTAATCTGCCGACCAGACCTCACCGCTACTATAATAAAGTTATTGACCCCTAATCCGCCTCACTCCCGCCTCAATAACCCTATAATAAATAGTATTAACCCCTAATCTGCCCTCCCTAACATCGCCGACACCTAACTTCAAGTATTAACCCCTAATCTGCCGACCGGACCCCACCGCTACTCTAATAAATTTTTTAACCCCTAAAGCTAAGTCTAACCCTAACACTAACACGCCCCTAAGTTAAATATAATTTTTATCTAACAAAATAAATTAACTCTTATTAAATAAATTATTCATATTTAAAGCTAAATACTTACCTATAAAATAAACCCTAATATAGCTACAATATAAATTATAATTATATTGTAGCTATTTTAGGATTTTTATTTATTTTACAGGTAACTTTGTATTTATTTTAACCAGGTACAATAGCTATTAAATAGTTAATAACTATTTAATAGCTACCTAGTTAAAATAATTACAAAATTACCTGTAAAATAAATCCTAACCTAAGTTACAATTAAACCTAACACTACACTATCAATAAACTAATTAAATAAAATACCTACAATTATCTACAATTAAACCTAACACTACACTATCAATAAATTAATTACATAAAATACCTACAAATAAATACAATTAAATAAACTAACTAAAGTACAAAAAATAAAAAAGAACTAAGTTATAAAAAATAAAAAAATAATTTACAAACATTAGAAAAAGATTACAACAATTTTAAGCTAATTACACCTACTCTAAGCCCCCTAATAAAATAACAAAGCCCCCCAAAATAAAAAAATTCCCTACCCTATTCTAAAATAAAAATAGAAAAGCTCTTTTACCTTAACAGCCCTTAAAAGGGCCTTTTTGCGGGGCATGCCCCAAAGAATTCAGCTCTTTGCCTGTAAAAAAAAACATACAATACCCCCCCCAACATTACAACCCACCACCCACATACCCCTAATCTAACCCAAACCCCCCTCAAATAAACCTAACACTAAGCCCCTGAAGATCTCCCTACCTTATCTTCACCACGCCGGGTATCACCGATCGGTCCAGAAGAGGCTCCGAAGTCTTCATCCAAGCCCAAGCGGGGGCTGAAGAGATCCATCATCGGGCTGAAGAGGTCCATCATCGGGCTGAAGTCTTGATCCAAGCGGCGGCTGAAGAGGTCCATCATCGGGCAGAAGTCTTCATCCTATCCGGGCAGAAGAGGACATCCGGACCAATAGACATCTTCATCCAAGCGGCATCTTCTATCTTCATCCATCCGGAGCGGAGCGGGGACATCTTCTTCCAGCCGACGCGGATCCATCCTCTTCTACCGACGCCTACTCGCCGAATGATGGTTCCTTTAAATGATGTCATCCAAGATGGCGTCCCTCGAATTCCGATTGGCTGATAGGATTCTATCGGCGTCCCTCAAATTCCGATTGGCTGATAGGATTCTATCAGCCAATCGGAATTAAGGTAGGAAAATTCTGATTGGCTGATGGAATTAGCCAATCAGATTGAGCTCGCATTCTATTGGCTGATCGGAACAGCCAATAGAATGCGAGCTCAATCTGATTGGCTGATTCCATCAGCCAATCAGAATTTTCCTACCTTAATTCCGATTGGCTGATAGAATCCTATCAGCCAATCGGAATTTGAGGGACGCCATCTTGGATGACGTCATTTAAAGGAACCGTCATTCGGCGAGTTGGTTTTTTTTCAGCTCAAACGGCCCCATTGTTTCCTATGGGGGAATCGTGCACGAGCACGTTTTTGAAGCTGGCCGCGTCCGTAAGCACCGCTGGTATTGAGAGTTGCAGTGGTAGTAAATATGCTATACGCTCCCTTTTTGGAGCCTAACGCAGCCCTTCTGTGAAAGGTGCGGGGGGAAAAAAGCACGCATAGCTAATGCACCCCTTTGGCCGCAGAACTCTAAATCTAGCTGTAAGATAGCTACAATGTAATTAATAATTACCCTTGAGAAAGCCACGTTAGTGGCGAAACATGTTAGGGCTTTGAATAGTTTGTTAGGCTTTAAGCCAAACTTTTTTATCAGCTAATGTTGAAATAAGGACATAGAATTTAGCTACACCTCTGAAACCTTAGCGTTACAATTATCGTAAGGCGCACTGCCTAGTTATAAGTTAAAAGGTGTAAATTAGGTGTATTATGTTTTTGAGGAAATCAATACAGTTTAGCTCACTAGAAAACTAATATAGTGACTAGTCCACATTTAAGCACTATAGAACGGCTAGCAAGCCTAGTGTGTGAATGTAAGGTGGACCGCCACAAAAATAAAAATATTAAGCTAATTATAAATACTAAGCTAACGGAAGCATATCTTACGATTACAGCAAGTTATACAAATGGGATTTAACTAATAGTGGCTAACTTTGTGTAGCTCTTGGGCATTGGAGTACGAATGGTGAATGAAAGGATGCATTATTAAACTTAAAGACTAATCGTACTAAAGTTCTAACTAACAGCAGTACATTTGCTGATACCAGTATAAGATATCCATAGCATTGAAATACCTGATATTGTTGGCACCAAGCACCAGTGAATATGCGCTAAATACCCTCGGAGTAACATAACCCAATAATCGGAATAATTCTAATACAAACTGATATCGTGTTAAATCTGCACAACGTACAGTACACAATACTGGGAGGTAAACAACAAATACCCCCATATAAACATAGACCAATAATCTGGATATAATTCACATTGTGTGGACTTGTATAACGCTATGGTCTCATAGCAACATTTGTATTAACGTTGAAAATTGCATACAGCCTTATAATATCTGAATATTTATGCTAAATAACGAAAACATACATACTCTATACCATTAGGGCACACCATTCAATTGTGAAAATTCAATAGGTTATCATATCTGTATTAAGTACTTAGCCAAACTAACCCTTCGCAAGGGGAGGTATACAACCTGATCACGATAGCAACTATATGCCCTACAATAACCAGTGCTATATATTAATAAAGATCACTTCTTCAGCAGCATTAATATTAAAGAACCCAAAGCACATGCCCAAGAAGCATATACAATTACAGTTATAGGTACTATACTGCAAAACAAGTCTATTTTCAAAAGATGTTTTGTGTCCATGAATAACTATAATATCTGAATCAGGAAATAGTACCATTATTTTTAGAAGTATTATATGCTACATATAACAGCAGTTATAACTAGGAGACATTTAGGGAACCAGGAATACCCCAAACCAAAAGCCTGAAGATAACCTCCCTTACAGATAGCTACGTTTAGCACCCAAATCCTCTTGATATTTTCCTTTTCAACATTCAGTGTTTTTTATACATATATGTTTATGTTTGTTTTGTGGAATCTTTTTTAACCAATCTAATAAAGGTTATATTTTAATTTTTACGGCACAGACCATCCCCCCTTTTTGGCATTAAAGGTTCTAAATTTAAAGCCACATCACCATGAGATGTGAGTGCTAATAAGTGTACACGCTTCAATCATTGTATTGAATCAACCCCTCTTTTGCAGTCCAAAAAAGTACACAGCACCTAACTCTAATATTATAGCAAGGTGAAATACCTGCTTCAATTCATTATAGAGCATCTCAAGTACACCGGATAGTAGTGCTATTTAGTTTCTCTCTTTCTTTTCGTAATTAATAATTACATTGTAGCTATTTTAGGATTTATATTTATTTTACAGGTAACTTTGTATTTATTTTAGCTAGTTAGAATAGTTATTAAATAGTTATTAACTATTTAATAACTACCTAGCTAAAAGAAATACAAAATTACCTGTAAAATAAATCCTAACCTAAGTTACAATTAAACCTAACACTACAGTATCATTAAATTAATTAAATAAATTAACTACAAATAACGACAATTAAATACAATTAAATAAACTAACTAAAGTATCAAAAATAAAAAAAACTAAGTTACAAAAAAAAAAAGTTTCAAACATTTCAAAAATATTACAACAATTTTAAACTACTTACACCTAATCTAAGCCCCCTAATAAAATAACAAAGCCCCCCAAAATAAAAAAAATGCCCTACCCTATTCTACATTAAAAAGTTAACAGCTCTGGGGGGCGGAGCCTGCTCTCAAAGCGGCAAGACATGTCTCTATGAAGCTCTGTGAGACTGGAAAGATTCTTTACAGATCAAACTTACAAAATTTCTCACTAGTTGGAGAATTTGATCTTATTTGTTATTTGGGATTGCATACACACTGACCCCCCCCCCCCATTGCCGGGGTTATGGTATCCTGTACTAGGATTACTACTACCAGACAAGGATAGTCTGCCTGCATCTTTACAGAAGGATTTTTCTAACTAGACCTACTTACTAAGAGTGCTATCGACGATATTGCAACACTATATATTGCAAATGGAGGCTTTAAATCGATGGGAGCTTCAGATAACCCAGCTCATTGATGAACACTACCGGAATCTGACACAGGAGCTGTGTGATCTCTTTGCGTCTGCCCAGGCCGTTAAGAGACTAAAACCGGACTGTTCAGACCAGTCCCCACAAAATAGGGCTGCCAATCTTATACGGGACAGTAAGGAAAACGAAGCCGAGCAAACCTCCACCTCCCACTTGCGGGGAGATTCAAAGAGCGTCCCACTAAAAACATCAATGCCCACACAGCGACTACAGAGAGAGGAGCATACGCTGGTCGGGGGTGCAGTAATCAGTAGGGGCAGCAGAAAAAGGTTGGTGCTGGTTCCACAACGGTCGGCATCAAAGCCGTCATCTGCCGCCAAACTTTACCTCAAAATGATGGGAGTGTGTTGTCCGCATCTGGTTCTTGGCTGTGGAGGGGGGGCTGACCTCCGTGACAGGGATCCGGAGCCCAGGGTGCTGGCGCTTTTGCGCGAGGACTCAGCGCAGTTACAGTGGCGAAGTTGGTTGTAGACCGTTCTGTCATTGCAGCGACATACCTCTCCAGCTGCATCACACGCTCCGGGAGAGAGTGATACCTTTATGGAGGTCCCATGTGCAGCGCTGTTGGGGATGTTATCTTGTAGACTTGGCATCGGATAATGTATACTACTGTTTTCAGTGTGAGATGTGAGCGTGCAACTCTGCCTGACTTTCTTACCCTATATACCCCAGGGACTAGGGAACTTTCTTAGATGGATGTATTGTCTCTACTGAAGTGCCATATAACAGGATGCTCATCTGATTACAGCGATACCCTCCCCCATGTTTTTTCTCATATATTTTATTAGTGTTTGCCTTGTAGACTGTTATATGCTATGCAGTTTTGGTGTCATTTACTCATGACTATTTGTATTTATATCCCTTTATGCAACAGCACTGTTCTGAGATATATATACTGCCAGTTGGGCTTTCTTTGTCTTGTATTAAAGGAATTGGGATGGGATAGAGATACTCAATATCTGATGTTATATGTATATACCAGCTTTCAGACAGTAGTTTAAGCCTTTCTCTATACATGCAGCAGCATTATAAGCTATCTTCATCGGTTTAATTACTTTAGTTCATGGGGTCTCCATATTGATGAAGCTAGTTGGCAATATCACCTATAACGAATTTCTAGCAAGTTTTATTATATTTGTGATTCTAGGCATTCATATCTGTATCTCAAAAGCCACATTTAGGAATCACAGCTGTGACATGAGTTGTTTAAGATAGTGAGTTATCTCATGCAATCATTCAATAACTTTTACAATAATCCCATGACATCGCTAGAACGCTTAGTTATACCAGAGTATATAGAGCATAATGTTCTCACTTGCTGCGCACATTATGGATGGTTCAGCTATTCATAAAAAAGCCACATAAGATCTAGGTGACTGAACTGACCCTGGGGAGAAAGTTGTTACAAGCGTCTCCCCCACGTCATAGATTATTATGCTTTTGTCCATTTTAATTACTATCTCTGCCTGCAGCCCATAGCCTTAGGTTATCAATATCATTCGCAGGCTCACATACATACTGACATGTTCTATATAAGATTGTGCCGTGCGACACTTTATGTTTTGCAAAATGTCCAGGTGGGTAAGTAAGATACTCCTGCACAAGTAGCTAGATATATCAAGGGTTAAATTGTATTACAGACCTCCTCTATTACACAGCATTATTGCATACTAATTTGGCACTTAAATAGCAGCTATATTATCCATTTTTTCCTTTAGTTTTGAAACTTTTTAAATAATCTGGTGTTGTTTTACATATGTTTAATGTTTCATGACCATTTGTTTATCATTCTAGTCCTATCACCTCCAGAGATGTAATATATACTTTATATAGTAGTTAGGAGGTCTCTATATTTGTTTTAGTGACCCAAGAGTGGTCAATATGTAACTACTATTTAATATATTCTTTAGGTTTTGGTCGGTCCAAAAGTGGCCGGTGACGTAGTTACTCTAGTGATCTACCGTTAAAAAAAAAACTTAAAAGAAATACAACTTGTTTACTTGTTTTTGTGTACACATAACTTGTATATTTTCAAGCTTGTAAACTTTTTGCTGTTTCCTGGAAAAACCTCAATAAAAAAATTCTTTAAAAAAAAAAAAAAAAAAGTTAACAGCTCTATTACCTTACCAGCCCTTTAAAGGGCCTTTTACGGGGCATGCCCCAAAGAAATCAGCTCTTTTGCCTGTAAAATAATATTACAACCCCCCCAACATTAAAACCCACCACGAACACACCCCTACTCTAACCCAAACCCCCCTTAAATAAACCTAACACTACCCCCCTGAAGATCATCCTACCTTTAGCCGTCTTCAGCCAGCCGACCACCGATGGAACAGAAGAGGACATCCACAGCGGCAGAAGTCATCATCCAAGGGGCACTGAAGAAGTCTTCCATCCGATTGAAGTCATCATCCAAGGGGCGGAGCCATCTTCAGACGAGCCTTTGTTATTTTATTAGGGGGCTTAGATTAGGTGTAAGTAGTTTAAAATTGTTGTAATATTTTTGAAATGTTTGAAACTTATTTTTTTTTAATTTTTTGTAACTTAGTTTTTTTTAAATTTTTGGTACTTTAGTTAGTGTGTTTAATTGTATTTAATTGTAGTTATTTGTAGTTAATTTATTTAATTAATTTAATGATAGTGTAGTGTTAGGTTTAATTGTAACTTAGGTTAGGATTTATTTTACAGGTAATTTTGTATTTCTTTTAGCTAGGTAGTTATTAAATAGTTAATAACTATTTAATAACTATTCTAACTAGCTAAAATAAATACAAAGTTACCTGTAAAATAAATATAAATCCTAAAATAGCTACAATGTAATTATTAATTACATTGTAGCTATCTTAGGGTTTATTTTACAGGTAAGTATTTAGTTTTAAATAGGAATAATTTAGTTAATGATAGTGTAGTGTTAGGTGTAATTGTAACTTAGGTTAGTTTTTATTTTACAGGTAAATTTGTCTTTATTTTAACTAGGTAGCTATTAAATAGTTAATAACTATTTAATAGCTATTGTACCTAGTTAAAATAAATTTAAATTTGCCTGTAAAATAAAAATAAATCCTAAATTAGCTACAATATAATTATTATTTATATTGTAGCTATATTAGGGTTTATTTTAAAGGTAAGTATTTAGTTTTAAATAGGATTAATTTAGTTAATAAGAGTTATAATATTTAGATGTATTTAATTAATATTTAAGTTAGGGGGTGTTAGGGTTAGGGTTAGACTTAGCTTTAGGGGTTAATAATTTTATTATAGTGGCGGCGGTGTAGGGGGAGCAGGATAGGGGTTAATAAATGTATTATAGTGGCGGCGGTGTAGGGGGGCAGGATAGGGGTTAATAGGTATTATGTAGGTGGCGGCGGGGTCCGGGAGCAGCGATTTAGGGGTTAACATATTTATTGTAGTGGCTGCGGGGTCCGGGAGCGGCGGTTTAGGGGTTAATCAGTTTATTAGAGTGGCGGTGGGCTCCGGGAGCGGCGGTTTAGGGGGTAATACATTTATTTAGTTGCGGCGGTGTAGGGGGGCAGATTAGGGGTGTTTAGACTCGGGGTACATGTTAGGGTGTTAGGTGTAGACAGCTCCCATAGGAATCAATTGGATGTTGGGCAGCAGCGAACATGAACATTCGCTATGGTCAGACTCCCATTGATTCCGGGGCTGCGGATTGAAAACCAGGTATGCTGGGCCGGAAAAGTGCAGAGCGTACCTGCTAGTTTTTTGATAACTAGCAAAAGTAGTCAGATTGTGCCGAACTTGTGTGCGGAACATCTGGAGTGATGAAAGAACCGATCTGTGTCGGACTGAGTCCGGCTGATCGAAGCTTACGTCACTAAATTCTACTTTTGCCGGGCTGTAGTGCTTGATAACTACAGCAAATCAGCCTCGCCACAAATACACTGCGGAATTCCAGCTTATTTGAGGTTGACGGCTTGATAACTAGAGGCCAAGGGCTCAAAGTTATGAGATCTCAGGTGTTAGAAAAAAAAAAGGCAGACAAAGGGCTTTAAGATTAAAATACATACATATACATCTCTAAAGATGTATATGTATATATATATATACATATATATATATATATATATATATACAGTATATATATATGTGTGTGTGTGTTCATGTGTATTTATGTATTTATATGTGTATATATGTATTTACATAAATATATACACATATAAACACATAAATACATACGTACAGTCACACATAAGACATATATATAAGTGTATAAGTGCATTGGAGCCCTTTCCAGTTAAAAGGATATTCCAGCTAAAATTAGAATCCAGATGACTGCATTTCAGTTTTGAATAGAAGCAATTTTGTAATATACATGTATTAGCAAAAATACTTCTAACGAAAGCTATAGCTGTTTCAAATGTGTATCTAAGTATGTACTGTGCACCAGCATTTTAAACACAGCACTTTCTCAGTGAGCCTAAGGTGTTTGTATCATCTGGTAATGACTTAATTTAATAATTGCTGACATGATACAAACCCCACTGGCGCTCTGAACAGCTGCAATATTTAAAATGCTGGTGCACTGAGAATATTCAGCTATCCTTCACATGCACGTGCAGAGAAAAATGTTAACACAAAAACAGTGACATTTTATTAGAAGCATTTTTGAAAAAACATGAAAAAACATATTTATGCAATATTAATTTTAATAAAGGTTTTAACTATGTATTTACTGTAACTATTTGACATTTCAATGTTCTGCACATAGCAGAATATGTTCTAAGTATTTTTAAATAGATATTACTATATATAGCTTCGGCTTTTTGCGGTTGTTGGGTTAGTGTGCAAGCGAAAACAGTTTACTTTCAACCCATAATACGAGTGCAACCTGACGCACGCAAAACGCTTACTTCTAGCGCCGTTAACATTAGAGCGGGAGTGTTAATTAGTGCTCCACTTATAATTTGGCTCTAAATATTAAAATACTTTGAAACATTTTGTGCAAGAAAATGAGGCCAAAAGTGTTTTTTTTTATGGATTGGAATAAGGTTTTGTGAGGGGTCTTAATGCTAAGTTTCTAAATTTTGTTTTTCTAATAGATTTGCTTTGAATTTAAAAACTGTTATATACAGAGCCCACTAGGTCTGTGTTACTGGGCATGGAGATATGGCAGGTAGGGAATAAGAGGCTGATCAGTTGGTCAACGGAAAACAGTTTGAACTGTAGGTTCAGTTGCCAGTCAGCTTGAATCTAGTAAGGAGCATTTACTACCATTGTTAATGGATATTATGGTGTTCATATTTTAGTTGTGGTCATGTTTCATAGTTTAAAGAGTGACTTGAGCTGTATTTTTAACCTTTTATGAAAGAAGGAAATTATTGTTTAATATCTAATCAAGTTCAAAACCTTTAACATTAAAATAAAGTGCAGAGGGGGCACTGGAACAGCGGTGTCTATGACTAAAGGCTTATAAAAATGGTACTTTTGTAATACAGGCACTAGTTTTATAACAGGGACAGATATTTCTGGTTGTCAGGAACAGCTATTATTCCCTTTGGAAATTAATTTAATTCCGTTTGTACATATTAGATAAAAAGTCACATAGAGGGTATGTCATATGTCCCCACTGAGGGCCAGATTACAAGTGGAGAGGTATTTATTGCTCCTGCTCGCACAGTAACTCTGCTAGAAGTAAGCTTTTTGTGTGCATCGGGAAGCGCAGTATTATAAATTGAAAGTAAACTGTTTCCGCGCAAACTTGAACACATATTCTCAAGTGCGCTAACCCAACATGAAATAATGAATATTTCACATTCGAAAATTCTTCACAGAGAAGAATATGTTCTATTTATTCATAAATACATATTTCTACATATATCTGATGGTATTTTGGTACAATATATATCTATAGCTATATATATAGATGATTATATATAGGTAAAGATATACAGATATCTATAGGAATATCAATTTATAAATACATAGAACATATTCTGCTATGTGCAGAACATTGGAATGTCACATATTTACAGTAAATACACAGTATAACACTTTATTAAACATGAATATTGCATAAATATGCTTTTACATGCAGGGGCAAAACTACAGGGGGTGCAGAGTGCGCAATTGTGACTGGGCCCCCAAGGGTGGGGGCCCAGCTTAAAAATAAATAAAAAAAAATTAACAATAAAAACGTTGACCTGCCACTGCCTGCACTGATATCATGTGAGTGTGACATGATGCCTCACTAGTGTCTCTGACTACAGGGGTTAGTCTTTATGTTTTACCCATTGGTGTTTGTGTGTGTGTGTGTATGTATGTGACTGTGTGTGTATTTATGCATGTGTGTGTGTGTGTGTGTATGTTTGTATGTATGTGACTGTGTGTATTTATGTATGTATGTGTGTGTGTGTTTGTGTATGTTTGTGGAACCAGCAAATTACAGACCTTGTTACTACAGCATGGGGGGGAGGGGATAAACAGTGTCACTATACAGCACCACTATATACAGTACGGGGGGCTGGACCATGTCACAGACTACTGTGGTCACTTTATAAAGTACTGGGGCGGGTAGGGTCAGGCCAGCCATCTCACCGGCAGATTACAGACTGTGTCACTGACTCACTATATACAGTACTGGTGGGTTAAACAGTGTCACTATATACAGTAATAGGGGGTTAGAGCATCTCACAGACTGTGGGCACAGGGTACCTCCTTTTGCAGACGTAATCTGATTCACATTTTTTTTTCTGTGTTAAATGTAAAAAAAAAAAAAGATATGTATCAAATTCACTTTTTTTGGGGTGGGGGGCCCTTCTTAAATTCTTGCACCTGGGCCCTGTGGTTTCTAGTTACGCCTCTGTTTACATCTTTTCATCTACTTGACTGTAAAGGGCTTAAATGCACTTATATATACAGTATGTCTATATATGTATACATATGTATTTATGTGTTTATCTATGTATATATGTCTGTAAATATATATAAACAGATATAAATACATCAATATATATGTACACACACACACACATATATATATTTAGACATGTATATGTATGTATCTCTATTTTAAAGCCCTTTGCAGCCTAACACCTGAAACCTCATATCTTTAAACCCTTATAACTTTTATTGTGCATTTTTTAAAATATTTTTTATTAGATAGTGTTATTATGAGTGTAACTGTTATTTGTAATGTATTTTTTATGTGTTTTGTGACACTTTTTTGTTTCACAAAATAGTTTGAGGGCACAGTAATCATTCTAGCGTAAATCAAGATTGCGCTCAAGCGATTGCATTTACTTTCAACTTGTATGAGCGGTAAAACAGAAGCGCGCAAACACCCGCAATCAAACCCTTATCGCTTGCACATAACTGTTAATGTGCCACTCGTAATCTTGCCCTGAATGGGGTAAAC